>NW_025766038.1:0-73975 GCF_003918875.1 Haliotis rubra | reverse complement strand
CTCCACACAAACATTGGTCACCTCATCAAACCTTGTCTTAATGTCAACCACCTTTGTCACTTCAAACACACTTTTGACACCACCAAAATGGAACAAACAAAATACTTTGAGCCCACCAGAATCACTTCAATCAATATTAATGTTACAACAGTGAGGTCACTGTAACATCACCTTTAATGCCAAAACACAGGTGAGTCACTCAGAACATCACCTTAATGTTAGAACACAGAAAGCCAAAGTTAGATTACCATTAATGTCAAACCTATGTGCAGCACTGATAGTTCACTGCCTCAGTGCTTGGATGTCCTTTTACTGGTCTTAATGCTGGTTCATCCCAAGATTTCAGCCAACATTAAACAACAGGTATCAAACACAAAGGGTTTAACTCTGTCCTGTATGTAATATAGAAACATAGCTTCCTTTGTTGTCATTGTAAATATACTTGAGACCTATTTAGGGTGATATGAATTATAGTAATTCGTAAGCTTACCGGGATGTTATTTCTTTTTGAGTGACCAGGTTTTTTTCCCAACTCCATTCAATGACATTTTACCTCCAAATGGCTAAATGTTCAGGCAGACAGGTGCCAAGTCCCGAAAAGTGCCGCCATAAGGATACGTGATTATCCAAAACTGGCCTCACAGTAGATGTGGAGATCAAGCGATATCTACATTGTAGATATTGGCAACAATTGAACTGTCATAATGTTAGTTGCATCATCAGTTAATGACCTCACACTGCTTTGACATCACTATGAACACAGCTGACAATGCTATGACATCATTAAAAGTTGGGATGATATCACAATGGTATGATGTCATAAATCTAAGGACCCTCACCTCGAGATCACCGCTGAAGAAGCCTATTATCAGTTTTGTGTTCAGATAAATCTGTTTTTACTGATAACTGATGAAGAATGATTTTGGATGATAATAAAATTCATTCCTCGTGTCTTTGGATACTGAAATATATCAATGACTTGATGATTAAAGCAAAAATATCCTCTGCAAACTTTGATATTTGTGTAACTTTAATCAAACTCGTGTTGACATATTTCATATCAGAAGACACTTCCTGGGTGAGAGATTCTCTATATAACTCCGATGTTACTCAAACCATGACCTGAGCATCTGTATTCATATTTCAGGGATCCAAACTCTACAGCTGCACTATATCATGCTTCTTGTTGTGACCGTCTGCAGATACTACGGAGCAATACATCAGGCTGGTCAGCAGGGATTGAAGCGATAGAGAACTCCATCCAAGAAGCTTCCACATCCACTGTATAGAGAACTCCAAACACTAGCATATACATCGAGGTATGTCCTTGTGTACCGCACGGCCTGGTCTGTCTGCAGTGGTGAGGGGTGGGTGGGATGGGGTGTGCATCATACTCCGTCAAAAACTCAAGATCTGTCTCTATTTTGCCGTAAAGCAACATTATATCAGATTATTTCATCTTGTAATGACAAATTTGTGTACAGGAGCATACAAGGTAACATCTATGAAAAAATCCTTGCTCCTCGTAATCTCGGGAGCCGTGTACTAGATCCTCTATGGCTAATGCCATACACTGTAACAAGTGTTGTGCGCTATAATACATTAGTGCCTCGTTCCGACAGTGTAGGGTAATGAATTGCAGACGAGAATCAACCCCAAAAAAAGCACAAGAATCCTTAATATCTCACTCTCAGAAATGTAATCGCAAATATAACATTTGCTGGCTTTGAACCTCTTTTTCTGGAAAGACATAATCTCACACTTTCATTAGGCGGCAGTGGTGCATCATGTCTGTGAGTAGTGGCTGGATGCTGACTTTGTGTTTACTAATAGACAAGATTTATATTCTACACAGAAGCATATGTTTGATATTTTGCTTGAAAAAAACATTTCAAGAAGATTATAGCTTTAACTAAATGATGAACCTGTATTTGCAGAACCAGTTCTTCATAACACAAATAGACAACTCATCCTCAGTGTCCAATGATGTGGGAAACGCGCTGTACAAGCGGATAATTCCAGCCTATCGGTAATAGAGAGAGTCTAGTTTCTTTGTTTAAACAACTTCTTATGTTAATGTTGTTACATTGTTATGATTTGTTAGTTTTTCTAGTGAGTGAGTGAGTTTAGTTTTAACCGCACTCAGCAATATTCCAGCTATATGGCGGCGGTCTGTAAATAATCAAATCTGGACCAGACAATCCAGTGATCAACAGCATGATCATCGATCTGCGCAGTTGGGAACTGATGACATGTGTCAACCAAGTCAGCGAGCCTGACCACCCGATCCCGTTAGTCGCCTCTTACGACAAGCATGGGTTACTGAAGATCAATATTCTAACCCAGACCTTCACGGGTTGTTAGTTTTGTAGATGTGAAGTAGCACTAGTGTTGTGGTGTGTGCTACATGTGTTTTTGTTGTCAGGGCGGGGGAGATGTTCCGCGTGTATGTGATGATGCCGTTACTGCCAGCCTTCGAGGGAGAGTTTGGAACACCAGGGGGCACTGCCCTTCAGGCTGTCACTCACTGGAACTACTCGTCTATATGCAGGGGAGGCAACTCTCTCATAGAGAAACTCAGCAAAGAAGGTAGGAAGGTTGTCTGCCTGTATTAGCAGCTGATACAATCAGAATTTGTTTTCTTACGTAGTGTTTATGCAACAAGTAACATAGTTTCTAATCACAGTTTGATACCAAGTGAGATGAAATGGGTCAATGTCATGTGCAAGATGCTTGCTCTTTGTTACATCATGTGTGCATCCAGATTTACTTCATGGCTGGAACATACAGTGGACCTTTTCATTCCTTTTTTAACAATGAAATTGCCACAGATTTAGAGTAATTGAACAAAGTCTGCCTGATTGAATTTATGCATCTTCTGAAAATCATTACATTTGTGTTTTGTTTGTAATTCCAAAATTTCAAGATATTTCTGAAACCTTTCAACTCTACCCATCCAACAAATTTGCCTGTGATATAGAATGTTAAACTAAGATGTTCCTGTTTCAGTGCCTGACCCTATGCAGTATATCATCTTCAATGGGCTGCGAACCCATGACGAACTCAACGGTAAACCAGTAAGTCCGCACATCCTATTGAGTGTTAGATCTGGTCCAGGACCTCAGGGACTAGTGGAAGGCTTGTCACTGCTTAGATTAACATGTAAATCAGGACAGAAAGTTTCTCTGGTGATACACCTTCCTGGTTTGCCATACAAGGGTGCCATTGCCATTGTTGTATGTTAATGCCAAGCCTGGTTCGTGGTATTCCTGATGCCTCATCCAGTGGATGCCCTGAAATGTTTGTCTGGCACACGATGCCTTTGGTTCAATATATAGAGGTTTGGGACCTCAATAATTCATATCCCTACACTCTCTAGTTCCAAGCATTCCCAGACCTATGTCTTGTTAGTAGTGCCACAGTTGCTATGGGAAGCCATGGAGTTATTCAGATTATGTGCTCATGCTGTTGATCACTGGACTGTCTGGTCCCTACTTGACCGCCGCCATATAGCTGGAATATTGGTGAATGCGGTGTAAAAATAAACTCTCACTCACTCACTCAGCTGATGTAGGGCTGTGAAGCTTCTGAAGGAATGTGGTATTAACATGGATAAGTTTACAGTACTTGTCATATGCATTTAGAATAGGGATTATATATAATGGTATGTCACAAGTTCTAATCAGCAGGATGTGCAGGAATGCTCCTAATCTGGTAGGCACACGGTGAGGTGTGTTTCCTGCTTGTGTACAGTGCTTCCCTTCTTACAGATCACTGAGCTTGTGTATGTGTACAGCGTTTCCCTTCTTACAGATCACTGAGCTCGTGTATGTGTACAGCGTTTCCCTTCTTACAGATCACTGAGCTCGTGTATGTACACAGTAAGCTGATGATCGTTGATGACGACACTGTCATCATCGGTTCAGCCAACATCAACGACAGGAGCATGCTGGGAAAGAGGGACAGCGAGATGGCAGTGATGGTGGAGGACCTCCCAAAGAACAAGTTCGAGATCTCGTTTGGGGATCGGAAGCACATGGCGGGCAAGTTTGCCTCCTCCCTCAGAAGGACCCTGTTCAAGTAAGTCACATCTGGTTGATATCATAGGTGGAGTTTCTTGAAGTCATTGTTTTGTACTACTAAGCTTTATTAGTAATAATCAGACATCTCATTCCATTTAAATACTGCTTGAAATCTAACAAGAATATTTTTTATTTCGTTTCATCTTGAAAAACAAAACTATAGCTGTCATAAGTAGGGTAGTATTTTACTGCTTGGATGTGTCACTGCCCAAATTTGGGGATTATACGCCGCCATCATAGGCCTTATGGAGCTTGTGGAACATATTGATGTTGAAGTAGCTTTTCCATGTTTTCCAAATGTGTCCGGAGCTTTGAACAATGTGGGATATGTTTCCTGGTCATGATAGCCACAGCCATTAGCTCTAGCATCTCTATACTGCTAGTGTTGTAGAGGCAGCATGGGAGGCTCAGTTGGCTGTGGGGAGTTGTGTCCCCTGGGTGTGCCAGTAATCTATCATAGTGGGTTCAAATCCAGTTCACACTGATTGTTCCTAGGTTTAGTCAGCACTATTTCCATACTCACTGGTTTCACAAAAGTAGTAAGGGTCTAGGACCAACATGTTTTAGAAATCTTTTTGTGGTTATTGCTCAATCATCTTTGTACAAACACATTGACATAATATCCACAGGAGATGCAATGCCGTGGCCTTTTTTCCATTGAACTGTTTGACTTGTTTCCATGCAGGAAGACTTGATTCTGGCCTGACAAAGATAGCAGGTTTCATTATGTTATTTGTGTATTACTTGCCTGCAGTGCATCTGCCCATACTTGTAGTAGCCTAGTTGAGATGACATATGAACCACTCCCTGCCTCAGGAGCAGTCCCCTCTGACGATGAGTGTCCCGGTGTGTCCTGTACCATGTCATGAGCTGTGTATTCCATGCCAAGTAGGGAAATATATGCTATTTTGTATACTGTTCTTGTGTATCCAACAACAAGGTTGAACCAGGAAGTAACTAGCTGCACTTTGTATCCTGCAGTGAGCACCTGGGGCTGGGAGATGCTGGCTATGAGGTGGATGACATTGTCTCGGACTCCTTCTACAAGGGTGAATGGATCCACAGGGCCAGCATCAACACCACCATGTATGACAAGGTAGGTTCTCTTGATGGATGTAGGACAAGGTGGGTTCACTTGATGGATGTAGGACAAGGTGGGTTCACTTGATGGATGTAGGACAAGGTGGGTTCACTTGATGGATGTAGGACAAGGTGGGTTCACTTGATGGATGTAGGACAAGGTGGGTTCTCTTGATGGATGTAGGACAAGGTGGACAAGGTGGGTTCACTTGATGGATGTAGGACAAGGTGGGTTCACTTGATGGATGTAGGACAAGGTGGTTCACTTGATGGATGTAGGACAAGGTGGGTTCTCTTGATGGATGTATGGACAAGGTGGGTTCACTTGATGGATGTAGGACAAGGTGGGTTCTCTTGATGGATGTAGGACAAGGTGGGTTCACTTGATGGATGTAGGACAAGGTGGGTTCACTTGATGGATGTAGGACAAGGTGGGTTCTCTTGATGGGTTCTCTTGATGGATGTATGACAAGGTAGGTTCTCTTGATGGATGTAGGACAAGGTGGGTTCTCTTGATGGATGTAGGACAAGGTGGGTTCACTTGATGGATGTAGGACAAGGTGGGTTCACTTGATGGATGTAGGACAAGGTGGGTTCACTTGATGGATGTAGGACAAGGTGGGTTCACTTCATGGATGTAGGACAAGGTGGGTTCACTTGATGGATGTATGACAAGGTGGGTTCTCTTGATGGATGTATGACAAGGTGGGTTCTCTTGATGGATGTTCACTGAGTAGGACAAGGTGGGTTCCTTGATGGATTGATGGATGTAGGACAAAGGTGGGTTCCTCTTGATGGATGTAGGACAAGGTGGGGAGGTTCACTGCAGGAAACAGCAGGATAGATGATGGAGCAAGTGTCATCGGTCAGCTGGCACTTGCTAGACAACTTTGTGACATGCAGAAGACGGAGGGCGTGGTGGATGGGCCAGTGGTGACAGTGTCAGCTTGGTAACAGCTGGGTTGGTTTGCCTCCTCCCTCTGTTTTGAGACTGGTTGTTGTGCACCATGGCTGCTTGTGAACTCACAGCTTGTCTACAGTATACATATATGAGGAAGTCAAGATTAAGCTGTTCATCTTGGGGAGACCCAATAGTCATGGGTTTGTTCCCACAGATGGGTAGACATCGTGGATCTTGGTAACATTGTCCGGGCTTCTGACTGCCTTCATAACACAACAGAACTTAGTGATCTGGTATTTGCTGGCAAACACCATATTCTGCTAATGTTAATAGCTTGTCAACTAGCCACAGCTGTTTGTAACCTGATGCGGGTGGCGACTAATATAACTTTTAATAAGCATAATAATTGGGGTAAAATCATTTTAGTTATGATGACATTAGTCACAGAGCCATCACACAGATTGGTCTCAGATATTAGTCAGTGTGAGCCCTCACAAGCTGGATCTTTAGACTTTATTTTAAGTGTTTTAAGTATTCGAATTGAATCTTTATTTGTTTCCATTTTAAGTTCATTGAACTACAAGTTTCATGATGCATAGATCTTGTGAGAATAGCTTTTCTCATATCTCACACTAGGTATTTCTGTGCCAAGTGCCAAGGGAGAAATGACACATATCCATTCAGGTCTGAGTTTGTCTCATGGTGTCAAACATGGTGTCAAACATGGTGTCTACAGATACTCATTATTAGCATCTTTCTACACAAACTCTCTGTGGAGCCTAAAAGTTGGGGAATGTTTTATATACCGTATGGCGTGCCATATCTTGTGTGTTCTTATTCTGACAACTGGTAGACATGGAACTTAAGGTTGAGTGATCTCATTATAGTGTTGATTAACTGCCTGTATGCAGTCTGTCAGGGCTAACTTTCAAGCAGTAACTGTATCAGTAGTTTATTACTCAGATAAGACAGACTATAAGTGTAGCCTACAACCGGGCTACATTCAAGACATCCGTTCGGACACGGGTGGTCTATAATTCAGATAAGACAGACTATAAGTGTACTTTAAGTGTAGTCTACAACGGTAGGATTCAAGGTCGCAGGTTTAAGTGTAATGCACCTTCGACAAACCATCCGCTCGGATAACATTCGGTTAATTCTTAAGTGTCCAGGTAGGACTGTATCTAGTCTAAACTACGACTAGTGGAGCACAAATACAAAGTCAGTACTGTCATGCTGTTTCTGGAAATGTTGCTCAAACTTGTTCAATGATTGAATCACTGAATGCATGATGAAATCAGTATTTTATTGTTCAACACAACTGTATCACATTATGTTGTGTTTGTTTCTGTGTGGATAATGTTGATATATCTCTGTGTCCTTACTCTATTTTTCTTCGATACTATGTCCTGAGTCTTCCCTGTTGTTGTCACCCGTCTGTTCTGTTCATCTGATATTTAAGGTACCCACAATGTTATGTTAATTTTTCCAGGTAAAGTTTCTTTGTGTTTGTGAGGATGCACCTGGTGATGAATATTATGAATTGTGTCCCTCAGGTTTGAAAGAAATGATTTTATGGCCAATCGAATTTTGTTTCTCTCGCTTTCATGGAGTAAAGTGTTGTCCTTGTAAATATATTTAGATATATGGCAAATTTTAGGCAAATGTCTTGTATGAACTAAATCTAAAACAGAAGATGAAATTGAAACAAATCTTCTGGGCTGTGTTGTTAATCATGCAGATTGGTTTTATCTTTTATTATGTTTTTATGGTAATCTGACCCATTGTATAACACATTTGTTGTGGATGTGTACAGTTTTAGCAGAATCGTGTCGTGGGTACATGATGAACAAGTAGAGAGACATTGTGTCGGGGCAGGTGTTAGGACATCTTGGTCCTCGCCTTCAGCCAGCAGAGGATGACCAGCCCAGCCTTCCATACATCTGAATAATCGTAGTAGAATTTCAGATTTTGAAATTGTCTGTTGCCATCTTCTGGATTGTCTTGATTCAAGCATGTTTACTTTTAGGGCTGACTGTCAACATAGATCAGTTGTCTAAATATTGATTGATTATTGATAGATATGAGAGAAGTAATTTTGACCAAAAATGTCAATAAAGGCTTACAGAAGTCAACATATTTCACATCACTGGTGAGTGTTGACATATTTATGCAAGGATTGCTACTAGCGCAGCGTTCCGAACATAAGTTTGAAGCAACCAAAGACCTTTACTTTGTATATTGTGTAAGTAAATTAACAGTTTATATAACAGTTTATGTATTATGTTATTGATGACACAAATTTCTGCATCAATAATCATTCATATTTTTCCCTATCAGTGATAATTCCGATTATCAATCTGTTTAGCCATCACTGGCTATTTTAGAACCTCTTATTACTCGAGCTGGAAGTAGGTCATTTAGAAAGGAAAATAACTTTTTGTATTTTGAACCAGTGGAGATTAGCTGTAGTAGTATTGACCATGCTTTTACATCTTATATTTAATTACCATGTCAGGGAATGGCAGGTCTTGTGTTGTATATGACCTTTTTAACCCTGCTTGTTTATAGTCTGTGAACCTTTTGTGATGAGTACTGCTAGGTTGTTGCATTGTTACACAAAGTGTGTATGCGTTATAGAATGTATGCTAGGTCCATTCTTGGAGCACTACATGATGCTGAAGTGTCCAACATACAATTTTGTCTTTAGATCTGTTCCACATATTTGGAGTCTGTCTCTTTTATGGCATTATATTCATATTTTTGCTTCAGCTGTTCACAGAAACAATCTCTCATCATACTCTGGTGTCAAAAGTTAGTCCTCGTAGACCATTCTAATAAAGCCATGTCATTTGTATCATAGGTAGTAAATCTGGGACTGTCATGAGGGTAGCTGCTGCTGGGGACAGTCCTAGTACCTGACTACAAATACAGCTGTGGTTCCAGGAGGCTTCTCAGATTCTGTGATGTTACGTAGATAGGGCAATGGCTGCCTCCTGCTATATCCCATGTTATCATACCTCAAGTGTATATTGTTCATATCCATGCATTCCTTTATTTACTTGTTTACATTCTTCCTTTACATACAGTAAAACTGTAAAGTTCAAATAACATGTGAAGTTATTTTATTCTCATACATCCCAAATGTTTTAGAAAGTTTGGACAGAAACAGCAGAATAAGTATGCTACTTGAAAGAAGTAAAGGACCCCTCTACACTTCCATATTACTATAGGTAGTCTGTCAAGGCATAAATATGACAGAATCAGATTAACTTCAGCAATGTGAAGGCATTTTGTTGTCCTTTACTTCTTTCGAGAAGAGTACGTCCCATGGTGTTTGAAACTGTTGTCATGGTGATCAGGAAGTCTGTGGGTACAGTTTCAGTCCATGTCTTCCTCACAAACCTTGTGATTAGCTATGTTCTCTGAATCAATTCCTATTTACCATGTCAAGAATTACTCTGTTGTTAATTTTGATCTCAGCATGTACATGTTCAGCTAAAATAGGTCCTCCTGATGGGCTACTATATTCCAGTGAGTCAGTAGGGTTTAATGCCGCTATGAACAGTTTTTCAGTAATGGTTGATGAGGAGGAAATCCTGGAGTTACGCATGACATTTGCCTACTGTGAAGACCCAGGATCAGTATTATAGTGCAGACAAACCTTGAAACAGTTTAGATCTTATTGGTATGATAACTATCATGAGTTGGAACTTCAGCTCAGTGAAGTCTGGTGCTTTTGATGGCTTGGCCAGTGAAGTGTATTGTAGTCTTCAGTCCTTCAGTTGGCATTACAGACAGACAGATGGACCTCCGGTGTTTACCTGTGGTCATTTGTGTCTGAATACTGAAGATAAGAACATTTTTGACAGTTGGCATTATGTCCTCAGGAAATATGATTAGCCGAGTCACTCGTGGATGGTACACTGGCTTTTAGTGAAATGCATCCATGTTTATGGGCCAACCCTTGAGGTTGAAGACCTTAACAAATGAAGGATGGTTTGGTGCATGGATAGGCTTGACTTTCACCAAAATATCCTCCTGTAGATGAAATGCATATTTAGCATGTCCTGTTTTGGTTGATGTCCTTCAGTTTCAGTGAAGTTATCTGTAATTATACAACAAATGAGTTTCCAAAGTTAATTAATTCAGACTAAGAAGACTATTTTGTTAAAGTTATGAATTATTTCATCACTACAAACCTACCCCTGTCCACAACGACAATAGTAGCAACACTACCACCCTTTAAAGCCTTTGCATCCCTACTCACTGTTCTTGTCAATAGACAGGTCACCTTGCTTATGTATTTTGTGTATGTCTGCTGCCTACACTCAATAAGTAAATGAAGAGTTGTTAAAGAAAAATACAGGTACACAAGTTGAAAGGATACATCGAGAGTGTTGTTTGAATATTTAGAAAATTGGCACTCAACATTGATATGGTGTAGGGCATATATTTTATGAGAAAATACATCTTATCGTAGCTCTTTATACCGCTTCTATTGTAGGAGCTGTTACAAGTTACATGTAACCATGTTCTGCATGTATGTTATTTATTAGTAGCTGTGGACATTCCTAATCTTTAATCTTGCTTGGCCATGATGAAAGTTGTGACCTGATTTCTTCTTGTCCTGGGCATTGTTATCTATGCTTGTCTAACATGACATTCTCCACTCATGGGGTTCAAGGAGACCTTGATACTCAGTTTGTAATGATTTGACATGCATTAGTATTAATACTACTAATAAACTATCTTCCCATGGCAAGACACAATAAACACTTGTTTCCACTCAGGAATTTCACTGCTCGATAACTGCTGATCCTACCCAAGTTTTGACAATGCTGCAAATCACTAAACTCTCAATGTTAGTTGCACAACCTGGGTGGATTTTGTTACAAGATTTTGATTGCACTATAAAGAGTCTTTAGTCCAAACAAAATATAACTGGAATTCCGGTCTCGTTCAGGAAGGGTGGAGACTGGACTTGTATAGTCTGTTAACCCCCTGGGAAGGTGATGATAAGCATGCATATATACTAACTCCCTAAACATATAAAATCAATATTGACAATATTACAAAAGCAAGTAATAGCCTCGTAATATCCCATAATTTGTTAGGTAATATTTCAAACTGAGTGAGCGATATTACCACGGTTTGCAACAAGTCAGTTTCATCAACCCAAGGTAAACACGCTTCATTTGTTCCTTTGACCCTACAATCTATCAGTATCTGCAAGAATTGATCATTTTGTCTGTTTTTGTTTCGGGAATAAGTTGTTATGGTAAATGGCGAGGTCACATGTCCTTTGTAGCCTCTACTAGCTAGTTGTTGGACAATGAATGTTTCATACCGTGGGCTTAATGATGCTGTACACAACCCTTGTTGAGAGATGGTTCACTGCTGTGTAATATGGAATACATTTGACAAAACCCTTGTTGGCTTTCATTTTGGGTATTAAGTGTATATTTTGCCCATAGATTATATTTTATGAAAATGCATAATCCAGGTTATTATTGAAATAAAATCTATGCAGTTCTAATGTGTGTGTGTCTTATTTCAACTATACTATTATAAAGTAGGGGATATACAACATAGAGATGTCACAACTATTGATATTGTTTATCTTTCATGAGATAAATAGTTAAGGACATCTGACTAAGATTTGCATTCCTTGTTGAATGTCAGATGACATCAGATTGTGCTATATGACTGGCCAAAGCACCCTACCTGTCAATCGCATAATTAATTTTTACCAAGACTAGGCAAACTCTAGGGCAGGGACGGGTCCAATTTTCTACCCGGTACCCCACCCCCTATTACGCTACGCTTCCCGGATACGCGTTATGTTACTTCCGGACATCAAATTTGTAATAAATGGCAAGAATATATTCTTCAGCTCGGAGGCTACAATTTTTGTTTAATCTAATAGTCATATGATTATAACGGGTCCGGGTATTGAGACGGGTACCCGTGTCCAACTCATTATCCACACGTCCCGGGTATCCGGGTTACCCGTCCCAGCCCTAAGTCAGTCCATCCCATTCTTCCACGAGGTATTTTCTTCAAGTTACTACAACAAGGACATCAGACTAAGATTTGCATTCGTTGAACGTCATGATCTCAGATTAAGCACCCTACGGTTGATCTTATCATTTACCACGGAAAGTCAAACTCATATCGCCACCATTCCCAAGACGACCCGACCGCCTCCGTGGTGTAGTGGTTAGAGCGTCCGCCCGGAGAGCGGAAGGCCGCGGGTTCAATCCCCGACCGCGACATACCAAAAGATGTTAGAATATGGTACTTGTTGGTCCCTGCCTGGCGCTCGGCATTAATGGGTACGACAAGGACTGGTCGGCTCAGAGTCAGTATAATGTGTCTGAGTGGGGTTTTCATGCTTCACTGCGGCGTGGTACCTCAGTGGGCTAGCACTATAAAACCAGTTTAAGTCTGGGCTAGTACAAGTAGACGCACATATACATACACACGCATGCATCGCCGTCATATGAGCGAAATATTCTCAAGCACGACGTAAAACCCAATTTCACCTCACCTCACCTCAAGACGACCTGGTTCCACAAGGCATTCTCCTAATCAGACCTCCAATGTCAGCTTGATTCAATCCATGCAACTCTTCCTGCAGGGCAGCGCCAAGTTCGTGGAGACTGGTCAGCGGTTTGTGACAGTGATGTACGTGCTGACCAAGGATATTTTAGACCTCCGGACTGAGTGCTGACCATGGTAAGGTGCTTATGTTCTCCAATTGAAGGTAATAAAACAATACGAATCCCGTGTGTTTTTTGCGTTGTTATCCTGAACAATGCCAATGTCGGCGCACGAATGGCACCACACGTGCTCCCAGGATGTTGTCTCCGTACTACTGTCCAGTGACATATAAGAAAGTAAGATTGTTTATGGATAACAACTTCTTTAGTATATATGATGCGACGTTTCGGTATGGACTCGATCACCCCTTGAGAACCAAAACTGGCATTATCTCCACCCTCACCAGACGAGCCATCAACCTCTCCTCCACCAGTCCCACTACAGAAATACAGCACCTCCGCCATGTTTTCACCAAGTTCAACCACTACCCGTCATAGCTAGTCGATGAAACTATCAGCTTCTCCTCACCCCAACAAGAAAACCGGCCTCTAACAAACCTGAACCAGCACCTATTCGTATCTCCCTCCCTTCGTAGGAAGACTCCCACCACATCACCTGAAGCGACAAGCAGGCATCGAAACCTACTTTACCAGCTCTACACTACTGAAAACCCTAATGAAAGCTAATGGCAGGAACACCTCTAAACGACAACATCCACCCAAAGGTGTTGTCTACAAAATCAACTGTGATTGTGGCGAGGCCTATGTAGGCGAAACCTCCCGGCCCATAAATATCAGAATCAAAGAACACTTATCATTTACCACTAAATCTGACAGAAAATCAGCAATATCAGACCACATCATCAACTGTCCCAATCACAACATAATTTGGGACAATGTAGAGACATTATCGACAAACCAACAGGACTTCACCAAAAGAAAACTTGCAGAAGCAGTTCAAATCCGGAGACACAAGCCGTCAATCAACAGAGACCAGGGATATCTCACCCCTTCTGCATACAATGAACTGATAAAAACAACAGGTTAGAGCACTCCAGCTATCATTCCTAATTAATCTCATCAGCCATGTATATTTTGTTTCTGCCTCTAGGACCATTGGCTTCCTTTAATGTCACTACATTATTACCACCGTGCCTTGTTGCTGTTGTTAATCCCCTTGATTCATACTAACATGTTGTTATTACTTAATCCCTGTTGATGTATATAAGTCTGTTCTGTGCTGTAGAACTTTACTCTTGCTTGACAACGGTATAAGAATCCATACCGAAACGTCGCATCATTTATAATAAAGAAGTTGTTATCCATAAACAATCTTACTTTCTTATTAGTCACCAACTTCTAAATGCCAATCAAACAGATTGTCCAGTGACATGTCCGTGAATAGCATGTAAAGGTATTGTGGCAGTTTCAATAATCACACCCCACACCATGACTGAACCACCCAATACGTACGTCCTGTCATAGAAACGTCCATTCCGTCGGCGTCACATTCTGTAACTGCCGTCCATGACAACAACGACGTCTTGCGGTAATGTGACTGTCCGTCAATTGTGGGATAACATACGGACGTCGGGCATGGAGTTTGCATCTGTGTAGCCGAGAACTGTCTGTCCACTTGCTTTAACACCCGTAGCTCTGTGAAGCTCATCTTCAATTTGACTGCCACTTTGCCTACGGCTGCGTAATGGTCGTTCCAATGCAACTCTCTTGGTCGACCAGATCGACGTTTGTCATCAGAGTTATAAGTCTGTCGATATCGTGATCGTAACCAACTACTGACTGTGAAACGTTAAGAGCTCATGCCACAATGTTCCGTCTTGTTCCAACTTCAAACATGCCAACTGACGCATGTCACAAAACATCCAAAACATTCAACTGAGTTATAAAACAATATCAGAACAACTTTCAGCTCTTTTCATTGAAATATACAGCAGGCTAGCTTTTTTTAAAATGTTCGTAGCCCTACCAACTTCTTAAGTCAGTTCTTAACACATTGGCTGCGATGAAAGTTAAGAATTCTTAGGGCTACGAACGTTTCGAGAAAAAGGGCCCGGACACTAACAACTGTCACTGTAAATTTGTGCACGGCCATGTTCTCGTGCACATCATGAAAAATGCATTGCACGAAATCAAGAACATGTTGTGAATGTAATAATATTTTTATAAACTTTCTTCCCCAAATAATACCACCCCAACATGGAATATCCCGCTTTTTTTATAATACAATGTATATGGCTGTGCAAAGTGCAGTACTTAAGTGTGTATACACATATTTTGTCCGTCTCAAAGACCCTGGAGATGAAACTCAAGAATGAATTGGCAAGTCTAGATTGTGATTGGTTTAAGAACTTATCACGATTGTTTCAGATCAGTGCCAACATGGACAACCACCTGAGCTCAGTACAGAAGTACCCATGCAGCAGGTTTCGTGCCGGCACTGATATAACAGTATGTCGTCCTGATTAACCAACAGACAGCACAGCATGTTGGGCAGAATTTATTACTGGTCACTGGTCAAGAATAATACAAAACGTTCAGCATGGTGTAACCACACCTGGAAAGATCTACAAATATCTTGTTTTAACAATAGAATGCACAATATTAACATTAAAGAAATTATAACTTTGTATAAAAATAGCCAGCAAATATTCCAGAATCTGGTGTATATGAGTGTGAATGTTTTCAGTAGTAGAATATCACAGTATATATCACTCTCATACCTCTTTGAGTGTACAGTAAAGTGTTATCTCAAGACAGACTGAAGGCATAAATATCACGTCAAGCTCTGGACGGTTTCAAGTTTACCATAAATAAAAAATACCAAGTTGACAAAGAAAATACACCCAAGGCATTTCGCCTTAGATTTCATGAACATATAAACAGATTAACGATGTCAGAGAGGCCTTATGCATCATCAGTAGCCTTATCCATCTAGCATGTCCTCGGATGGCTTCAGTAACCTTTCCATCTAGCATGTCCTCGGATGAATTCAGTAGCCTTTCCATCTAGCATGTCCTCGGATGAATTCAGTAACCTTTCCATCTAGCATGTCCTCGGATGAATTCAGTAGCCTTTCCATCTAGCATGTCCTCGGATGATTTCAGTAGCCTCTCCATCTAGCATGTCCAAGGATGACTCCAGTAGCCTTTCCATCTAGCATGTCCTAGGATGACTTCAGTAGCCTTTCCATCTAGCATGTCCTAGGATGACTTCAGTAACCTTTCCATCTAGCACGTCTTAGGATGAATTCAGTAGCCTTTCCATCAGGCATGTCCTAGGATGACTTCAGTAGCCTTTCCATCAGGCATGTCCTAGGATGACTTCAGTAGCCTTTCCATCAGGCATGTCCTAGGATGACTTCAGTCGCCTTTCCATCAGGCATGTCCAAGGATGACTTCAGTAGCCTTTCCATCAGGCATGTCCTAGGATGACTTCAGTCGCCTTTCCATCAGGCATGTCCTAGGATGACTTCAGTAGCCTTCCCATCTAGCATGTCCTCGGATGACTTCAGTAGCCTTTCCATCAGGCATGTCCAAGGATGACTTCAGTAGCCTTTCCATCAGGCATGTCCTAGGATGACTTCAGTCGCCTTTCCATCAGGCATGTCCTAGGATGACTTCAGTAGCCTTCCCATCTAGCATGTCCTCGGATGACTTCAGTAGCCTTTCCATCTAGCATGTCCTGGGATGACTTCAGTCGCCTTTCCATCTAGCATGTCCTAGGATGACTTCAGTAGCCTCTCCACCCAGCGTGCCCTATTATGACTCGTCGTTCATACAGGTACAACTACCTCTATTTGGTTTTATTTTTGAAAAAACGTTTGGTTTTTACAAAGACTGTGGTAAATGCGATGGCTGTTACATCTGTTGTGGTGAACGCAAAGGTTGTTACGTGGGCTGTGGTGAATGTGAAGGTTGTTACGTGGGCTGTGGTGAATGTGAAGGTTGTTACGTGGACTGTGGTGAATGTGAAGGTTGTTACGTGGACTGTGGTGAATGTGACGGTTGTTACGTGGACTGTGGTGACTGCAGAGGTTGTTACGTTGGTTGTGGTGAATGTGACGGTTGTTACGTGGGCTGTGGTGAATGTGACGGTTGTTACGTGGACTGTGGTGACTGCAGAGGTTGTTACGTGGACTGTTGTGAATGTGAAGGTTGTTACGTGGACTGTGGTGAATGTGAAGATTGTTACGTGGGCTGTGGTGAATGTGAAGGTTGTTACGTGGACTGTGGTGAATGTGACGGTTGTTACGTGGACTGTGGTGAATGAATGTGAAGGTTGTTACGTGGACTGTGGTGAATGTGAAGGTTGTTACGTGGGCTGTGGTGAATGTGAAGGTTGTTACGTTGGCTGTGGTGAATGTGAAGGTTGTTACGTGGGCTGTGGTGAATGTGAAGGTTGTTACGTGGACTGTGGAGAATGTGAAGGTTGTTACGTGGGCTGTGGTGAATGTGAAGGTTGTTACGTGGACTGTTGTGAATGTGAAGGTTGTTACGTGGACTGTGGTGAATGTGAAGGTTGTTACGTGGACTGTGGTGAATGTGCAGATTGTTACCTCTGCTGTGGTGAATGTGAAGGTTGTTACGTGGGCTATGGTGAATGTGAAGGTTGTTACGTGGACTGTGGTGACTGCAGAGGTTTTTACGTGGGCTGTGGTGAATGTGACGGTTGTTACGTGGACTGTGGTGAATGTGACGGTTGTTACGTGGACTGTGGTGACTGCAGAGGTTGTTACGTGGACTGTGGTGACTGCAGAGGTTGTTACGTGGACTGTGGTGAATGTGAAGGTTGTTACGTGGACTGTGGTGAATGTGAAGGTTGTTACGTGGACTGTGGTGAATATGAAGGTTCTTACGTGGACTGTGGTGAATGTGAAGGTTGTTACGTTGACTGTGGTGAATGTGAAGGTTGTTACGTTGACTGTGGTGAATGTGAAGGTTGTTACGTGGGCTGTGGTGAATGTGAAGGTTGTTACGTGGACTGTGGTGAATGTGAAGGTTGTTACGTTGACTGTGGTGAATGTGAAGGTTGTTACGTGGGCTGTGGTGAATGTGAAGGTTGTTCTGTTGACTGTGGTGAATGTGAAGGTTGTTACGTGGGCTGTGGTGAATGTGAAGGTTGTTACGTGGGCTGTGGTGAATGTGAAGGTTGTTACGTGGGCTGTGGTGAATGTGAAGGTTGTTACGTGGACTGTGGTGAATGTGAAGGTTGTTACGTGGACTGTGGTGAATGTGAAGGTTGTTACGTGGGCTGTGGTGAATGTGAAGGTTGTTACGTTGACTGTGGTGAATGTGAAGGTTGTTACGTTGACTGTGGTGAATGTGAAGGTTGTTTACGTGGACTGTGGTGAATGTGACGGTTGTTACGTGGACTGTGGTGAATGTGAAGGTTGTTACGTGGACTGTGGTGACTGCAGAGGTTGTTACGTTGGCTGTGGTGAATGTGACGGTTGTTACGTGGACTGTGGTGAATGTGACGGTTGTTACGTGGACTATGGTAACTGCAGAGGTTGTTACGTGGACTGTTGTTAATGTGAAGGTTGTTACCTCTGCTGTGGTGAATGTGAAGGTTGTTACGTGGGCTATGGTGAATGTGAAAGGTTGTTACGTGGGCTGTGGTGAATGTGAAGGTTGTTACCTCTGCTGTGGTGAATGTGAAGGTTGTTACGTGGACTGTGGTGAATGTGAAGGTTGTTACGTGGACTGTGGTGACTGCAGAGGTTTTTACGTTGGCTGTGGTGAATGTGACGGTTGTTACGTGGACTGTGGTGAATGTGACGGTTGTTACGTGGACTGTGGTGACTGCAGAGGTTGTTGCGTGGGCTGTGGTGAATGTGACGGTTGTTACGTGGACTGTGGTGAATGTGACGGTTGTTACGTGGACTGTGGTGAATGTGAAGGTTGTTACGTGGGCTGTGGTGAATGTGAAGGTTGTTACGTGGGCTGTGGTGAATGTGACGGTTGTTACGTGGACTGTGGTGAATGTGACGGTTGTTACGTGGACTGTGGTGACTGCAGAGGTTGTTACGTGGACTGTGGTGACTGCAGAGGTTGTTACGTGGACTGTGGTGAATGTGAAGGTTGTTACGTGGACTGTGGTGAATGTGAAGGTTGTTACGTGGACTGTGGTGAATATGAAGGTTCTTACGTGGACTGTGGTGAATGTGAAGGTTGTTACGTTGACTGTGGTGAATGTGAAGGTTGTTACGTTGACTGTGGTGAATGTGAAGGTTGTTACGTGGGCTGTGGTGAATGTGAAGGTTGTTACGTGGACTGTGAGGTGAATGTGAAGGCTGTTACGTTGACTGTGGTGAATGTGAAGGTTGTTACGTGGGCTGTGGTGAATGTGAAGGTTGTTCTGTTGACTGTGGTGAATGTGAAAGGTTGTTACGTGGGCTGTGGTGAATGTGAAGGTTGTTACGTGGGCTGTGGTGAATGTGAAGGTTGTTACGTGGGCTGTGGTGAATGTGAAGGTTGTTACGTGGACTGTGGTGAATGTGAAGGTTGTTACGTGGACTGTGGTGAATGTGAAGGTTGTTACGTGGGCTGTGGTGAATGTGAAGGTTGTTACGTTGACTGTGGTGAATGTGAAGGTTGTTACGTTGACTGTGGTGAATGTGAAGGTTGTTACGTGGACTGTGGTGAATGTGACGGTTGTTACGTGGACTGTGGTGAATGTGAAGGTTGTTACGTGGACTGTGGTGACTGCAGAGGTTGTTACGTTGGCTGTGGTGAATGTGACGGTTGTTACGTGGACTGTGGTGAATGTGACGGTTGTTACGTGGACTGTGGTAACTGCAGAGGTTGTTACGTGGACTGTTGTTAATGTGAAGGTTGTTACCTCTGCTGTGGTGAATGTGAAGGTTGTTACGTGGGCTATGGTGAATGTGAAGGTTGTTACGTGGACTGTGGTGAATGTGAAGGTTGTTACCTCTGCTGTGGTGAATGTGAAGGTTGTTACGTGGACTGTGGTGAATGTGAAGGTTGTTACGTGGACTGTGGTGACTGCAGAGGTTTTTACGTTGGCTGTGGTGAATGTGACGGTTGTTACGTGGACTGTGGTGAATGTGACGGTTGTTACGTGGACTGTGGTGACTGCAGAGGTTGTTGCGTGGGCTGTGGTGAATGTGACGGTTGTTACGTGGACTGTGGTGAATGTGACGGTTGTTACGTGGACTGTGGTGAATGTGAAGGTTGTTACGTGGGCTGTGGTGAATGTGAAGGTTGTTACGTGGACTGTGGTGAATGTGAAGGTTGTTACGTGGGCTGTGGTGAATGTGAAGGTTGTTACGTGGACTGTGGTGAATGTGAAGGTTGTTACGTGGGCTGTGGTGAATGTGACGGTTGTTACGTGGGCTGTGGTGAATGTGACGGTTGTTACGTGGACTGTGGTGAATGTGAAGGTTGTTACGTGGACTGTGGTGAATGTGACGGTTGTTACGTGGACTGTGGTGACTGCAAAGGTTGTTACGTCGGCTGTGGTGAATGTGAAGGTTGTTACGTGGACTGTGGTGACTGCAGAGGTTGTTACGTGGACTGTGGTGAATGTGAAGGTTGTTACGTGGGCTGTGGTGAATGTGAAGGCTGTTACCTGTTTTGTGGCGAATGAGGTCTTTTGTACGCGTTTTTGATGATTGCGATGATTGCCTCGTATATTGTGAGTGAGGAAGGGTGGGCGGGGAGGAGGGTGGGCAGGGCGAGGACACTCGCTGTGACGTCCTCACATGTACTGTGAGGGTTGCTGCGGGTACTGAGGGGCGGGGCTTGCTGGGGCGGGTATTGAGGGGGAGGCTGACCCATGTGGCCCATGGTGCTGGTGTGCACAACAGTCGCGTTGATGGCCGGCTGCATCACGAACCCTGGCTGTACACGCTGAAACAGTATAGAGAGACATGTCTATGGATTACGCACACGCACACGCACATACACACAAACGTAGAAGGCGTTCAAGTGACTTGTATTTGCATAATAAGATGTTATATATATATATTACAAACAATAAAGGTCTACTTTCACTTCTCTGATGATCGATTTCGACAGAATATTTGAGTTCTTTAAAGGTGATGAATGGCATTACCTCACGTCGACATGCAAGGATTCCTCCAAGGATCGTCGCCACAAGAGTGAATATCCATCCTAAAATAACCATAGCAACGATGGACTGACCCAAGCTGCTCAATTCGTTCAGTATTTCACAGGTGTACGCCGAACTCCCACCTCCGTTGCTGCACAGAAAAAACCCACATAAGTACACAATCCACGTGCATCACCTTCCCACGTACACCACGCCCTAACGTACAATACATCACAACGTACATTGCATTTCCAAGTACATCAGCCACGTGTATCGCCCACCCCCATGCATCACATACTCACGTGCATCAAGCATCTACTTACATCACATACTTACGTACATCCCCCACCAACGTTACGTGTATCACATTCCCACATACATCACTCACACACGGTCAATACATCACCTCGTAAGTCACATTCCCACGTACATCACTCACACACGGTCAATACATCACCTCGTAAGTCACATTCCCACATACATCACTCACACACGGTCAATACATCACCTCGTAAGTCACATTCCCACGTACATCACTCACACACGGTCAATACATCACCTCGTAAGTCACATTCCCACGTACATCACTCACACACGGTCAATACATCACCTCGTAAGTCACATTCCCACGTACATCACTCACACACGCTCAATACATCACCTCGTAAGTCACATTCCCACGTACATCACTCACACACGGTCAATACATCACCTCGTAAGTCACATTCCCACTTACACTTACACACGGTCAATACATCACCTCGTAAGTCACATTCTCACGTACATCACCCACCAACGGGCAATATATCAACACATACATCATGTCATAAAAATACGTCATATAACCACGAACATCACCCACGTACGTCACATACCACATATACCAACCACTCAAGTGTATAACACCAAATTCCATGTAAATTTGTTTTGTTTTGTTTGCTATTTAATGCCGTACTCAGCAATTTTCCAGCTATTTGATGGCGGACTGTAAATACATGTAATAGAATCTGGTCCAGACAATCCAGTGAATGATATAATGAACATGAATCTGCGCAATCAATCAAATAAGCAAGCCTGATCTAATCCCGAAACTCACCTCTTACGACAAGCATGGGTTGATGAAGACCTGTTCTAACGCGGATCTTCACAGGGCAATATACAAAATATTCCAATACATAGAACTTAATTGCGTATAACACCCACCCAAGTATATGATATGAAACCACAAATAATACTGAGTATTGAACAGACCAATGAAAAACACCCACCTACCGGTGGCAAGTACCGAGACCAGCACACGCCGCTCACTGAGAACACTCGTACAGCACACACCGCTCACTGAGAACACTCGTACAGCATACACCGCTCACTGAGAACACTCGTACAGCACACACCGCTCACTGAGAACACTTGTACTGCACACACCGCTCACTGAGAACACTCGTACAGCACACACCGCTCACTGAGAACACTCGTACAGCAGACACCGCTCACTCAGAACACTCGTACAGCACACACCGCTCACTCAGAACACTCGTAAAGCAAACACCGCTTATAGAAAACACCGCATATAGCACTAGTGCTGCGCAATATAACCGGTTTACCAGTATATACCGGTTCAGACATGAAAACGATTCGTATTGCGATACGCTGATTGAAACCCGGTATTTTGACATGCATTCGGAAAGACTTCGTAACACTCGGAAATCTTCGGATACTTCCGTTTTATAAATTGTTCCTTTCCTTTTTTTATTTGTGCCAAATATTATTTACATTTTTATTTTGTCATGATTAAAAGTTTTTATTAAAGCTTAATCAAGCATGGTGACATGTTGTGTTTTTGCTTTATAAATCAGGCATTAACTCGATTATAAGTAGTTTTTTGTTAAAAAAGAACTTCTTGCAATATATTGCAATACATATCGCAATATATGCTTTCGCATCGCAATATATTGCAATATGAAAATTCGCTGCAATACCCAGCCCTATATAGCACACACAGCCTATAGCAGAGGTGCACTGACTCCGACTTACAGATGTGTACTGACCCCGACTTACAGAGGTGTACTGACCCCGACTTACAGAGGTGTACTGACCCCGACTTACAGAGGTGTACTGACCTACACACGCACGAGGATTGCTGGGTGGTACAGAACTGCTTGTCCTGGCTTGCGAAGGCCCCGATGATCAGCAGACAGAAGAAGAATATGATGCCCATGATGACCAGGGTCAAGATGCAGAACACCATCTGGGTGATGTACTGAAGCAGCACACAGATATGTACGGTCATACATTATTCCTCAAATATAATTTCTGATATTGTATAAAATATCATGTGTAATTATGCTTAACAGATTTGATCTATTTTCTAATATTATTATGTAAGAAAACAAGCTCAAAGTAAACATTACTGCGTTAGTGTACGTTTCAAATATAGATATGTAAGATGCCGTTATAACTTTACCATGGGTGCTCACCATTTCCTTGTTGTCCCGTCTTGACTCTACCATGCTACTCACCCCTCTCTTGTTGTCCTGTCATGACTCTACCATGGTCCCGTCTTGACTCTGACTCTACCATGCTACTCACCCCTCTCTTGTTGTCCCGTCATGACTCTACCATGGTACTAACCATTCCCTTGTTCTACCGTCATGACTCTACCATGGTACTCACCCCTCCCTTGTTGTCCCGTCATGACTCTACCATGGTACTCACCCCTCCCTTGTTGTCCTGTCATGACTCTACCATGGTACTAACCCTTCCCTTGTTCCACCGTCATGACTCTATCATGGTGCACACCCTTCCCTTGTTGTCCAGTCATGACTCTACCATGGTACTCACCCTTCCCTTGTTCCACCGTCATGACTCTACCATGGTACTCATCCCTCTCTTGTTGTCCCGTCATGACTCTACCATGGTACTCACCCCTCCCTTGTTGTCCCGTCATGACTCTATCGTGGTACTCACCCCTCCCTTGTTGTCCCTTCATGACTCTATCATGGTACTCACCCCTCCCTTGTTGTCCCGTCATGACTCTATCATGGTACTCACCCTTCCCTTGTTGTCCCTTCATGACTCTATCATGGTACTCACACCCTCCCTTTGTTGTCCCTTCATGACTCTATCATGGTACTCACCTCTCCTTTGTTGTCCCGTCATGACTCTATCATGGTACACACCCTTCCCTTGTTGTCCCGTCATGTTGTCCCTTCCCTTGTTGTCCCTCATACTCATGGTACTCACCCCTCCCTTGTTGTCCCGTCATGACTCTACCATGGTACACACCCTTCCCTTGTTGTCCCTTCATGACTCTACCATGGTACTCACCCCTCCCTTTGTTGTCCTCGTCATGACTCTACCATGCCACACCCCTCCTTGTTGTCCCTTCATGACTCTATCATGGTACTCACCCCTTTCCCTTGTTGTCCCGTCATGACTCTATCATGCTACACACCCCTCCCTTGTTGTCCCGTCATGACTCTATCATGGTACTCACCCTCCCTTGTTGTCCCGTCATGACTCTATCATGGTACTCACCCTCCCTTTGTTGTCCCGTCATGACTCTACCATGGTACTCACCCCTCCCTTGTTGTCCCGTCATGACTCTATCATGGTACTCACCCCTCCCTTGTTGTCCCGTCATGACTCTATCATGGTACTCACCCCTCCCTTGTTGTCCCGTCATGACTCTACCATGGTACTCACCCTGTTGTCCTGTCATGACTCTACCATGGTACTCACCCTTCCTTGTTGTCCCGTCATGACTCTCCTTGTCACCCCTCCCTTGTTGTCATGACTCTATCATGGTACTCACCCCTCCCTTTGTCCCCGTCATGACTCTATCATGGTACTCACCCTCCCTTGTTGTCCCGTCATGACTCTATCATGGTACTCACCCCTCCCTTGTTGTCCCGTCATGACTCTATCATGGTACACACCCCTCCCTTGTTGTCCCGTCATGACTCTATCATGGTACTCACCCTCCCTTGTTGTCCCGTCATGACTCTATCATGGTACTCACCCCTCCCTTGTTGTCCCGTCATGACTCTACCATGGTACTCACCCCTCCCTTGTTGTCCCGTCATGACTCTATCATGGTACTCACCCCTCCCTTGTTGTCCCTTCATGACTCTACCATGGTACTCACCCCTCCCTTGTTGTCCCGTCATGACTCTATCATGGTACTCACCCCTCCCTTGTTGTCCCTTCATGACTCTATCATGGTGCTTGTTGTTGTCCCGTCATGACTCTATCATGGTACTCACCCCTCCCTTGTTGTCCCGTCATGACTCTATCATGGTACTCACCCTTCCCTTGTTGTGCCGTCATGACTCTATCATGGTACTCACCCCTCCCTTGTTGTCCCGTCATGACTCTATCATGGTACTCACCCCTCCCTTGTTGTCCCTTCATGACTCTATCATGGTACTCACCCCTCCCTTGTTGTCCCTTCATGACTCTACCATGGTACTCACCCCTCCCTTGTTGTCCCGTCATGACTCTATCATGGTACTCACCCCTCCCTTGTTGTCCCTTCATGACTCTACCATGGTACTCACCCCTCCCTTGTTGTCCCGTCATGACTCTACCATGGTACTCACCCCTCCCTTGTTGTCCCGTCATGACTCTACCATGGTACTCACCCCTCCCTTGTTGTGCCGTCATGACTCTACCATGGTACTCACCCCTCCCTTGCCCTGAACACAGGCGGCTATGATGCCAATCAGACCAGGGATGATGAACTGTGGACGGAACGTTGGTATAAGTTTTGTATCTGTATGAGTTCTATAAAATTATACGAAAACATGATTGTAAGACCTTTCCATTAGGAACATACATCAGGGAGCAAACGCATGCTTCTATGATCTCACATAACAGCGGTTGTGAGGAGATAATTCCTTTCCTCTCTGGATATCTAGTCTGATTCGATGATACATTGGTTGAATATTACAGAGGGGTACTTCCCTGAATGGCGGTGAATGAAGGGGCAAGTATTAGCCCAGAAACGTCGTGTGTAAATAATAAAGAAGTTGCACATCCCTATCAAGTGTGTTTAGTGAGTTTAGTTTTCCGCCGCACTCAGCGATATTCCAGCTATATGGCGGCGGTCTGTAAATAATCGAGTCTGGACCAGACAATCCAGTGATCAACAACATGAACATCGATCTGCGCAATTGCGAACCGATGACATGTGTCAACCAAGTCAGCGAGCCTGACCACCCGATCCCATTAGTCGCCTCGTACGACAAGCATGGGTTACTGAAGGCCAATATTCTAACCCGGATCTTCACGGGGGAGACAAGCCTGGGTTACTGAAGATCAATATTCTAACCCGGACCTTCACGGGGGAGACAAGCATGGGTTACTGAAGATCAATATTCTAACCCGGATCTTCACGGAGGAGACAAGCATGGGTTACTGAAGATCAATATTCTAACCCGGATCTTCACGGGGGAGACAAGCATGGGTTACTGAAGATCACGGGGATATTCTAACCCGGACCTTCACGGGGAGACAAGCATGGGTTACTGAAGGCCAATATTCTAACCCGGATCTTCACGGGGGAGACAAGCATGGGTTACTGAAGATCAATATTCTAACCCGGACCTTCACGGGGGAGACAAGCATGGGTTACTAAAGGCCAATATTCTAACCCGGATCTTCACGGGGGAGACAAGCATGGGTTACTGAAGATCAATATTCTAACCCGAACCTTCACGGGGAGACAAGCATGGGTTACTGAAGATCAATATTCTAACCCGGATCTTCACTGGGGAGACAAGCATGGGTTACTGAAGATCAATATTCTAACCCGGACCTTCACGGGGGAGACAAGCATGGGTTACTAAAGGCCAATATTCTAACCCGGATCTTCACTGGGGAGACAAGCATGGGTTACTGAAGATCAATATTCTAACCCGGATCTTCACGGGGGAGACAAGCATGGGTTACTGAAGGCCAATATTCTAACCCGGATCTTCACGGATATTCACGGGTCTCAGATTTTCAGAGACGAAGTTGGAAGTAAGTAGGAATTTTAAAGCACATTCAACTGTAAGTTAATTGTTGGTAATTATTGATAATGGACAGCATTCTTTGTATTTCTGTTGAATTTCCGTTGGATGAATATTTCAAAAAGTTGCAATTCATTACTTCTGATGTCCATAAACATGTTTTTTCACATCTACATATTTCTTTTTTTCATTTTCTTCAGTGATACATGTACTACCCCTTGTAAATTGTACATGGATACGACCCCCATAGTTGAAACAACAACGGATTAGTTCAGCAACCGTAACATGCCGGCATTCCGGGAGTAAACCATTACAGAGTGTTAAAGAACAACCAAATGTGCTGCCATTGTTATGATACGGCCTTTGTGTTTGTATTACCACTCTAATGGGCCCCATCATAGTAATTAATTTGCAGCTGTTTGCAATCATTTGTAAACCTAATTCGTTCTAGTACAGTTGTTACGTGTTTAACATGCTGCTGTTATTTATTGGTCTCACATGGAATGGTTTTGCGTACAGGTTCCACGGTTTAGATATCGTGTCCAGTTGGAAGTCGACACATATCAATAATGCCTTCCGAGGCCCGCATGTTGATCTCACTTGTTTTAGTTGACTTCCCCTCCCGGTTGTTTAAAAAGTCCTCCACGGCAGAGATTATGTCAAAACCCGTTGCATGATGCCTTACAGACATCTTTTTCTTCGAAATCTGCCTGTTCCAAAGCCTGGTGAATAGGAAAAATATTCACCGCTACAGTTATGCATTGCTCCTATGCTCCATCGGCCACAACAGACTGGTGTGTTAGTGCCAGGAACACGTTTAGCGAGTCTTACACGACATTCAACCATGCCGGTCTCATGCAGCAACTTCAGCAGATCAGCAATCCAAGCAAGTTTAGACTTGCTTTCTGGAAAGGGGAGACGTTAGATGTTTCTGCTGTTGACACTTTTTAACTCTGGCTGACAGTCGTAAACCCAGGAATCATCCGCCGCTGCAAATTGATAATCACAAACTCCCATGAGAGATCATGACTCTTTCTTTGTCCTGCTCAGTTCTCTTGTTTTCTGTACACAGATGTGTGCTGTATTGCCGTAAGCCTGCATGATCAACATCTTCCTCAGTGTAGCAGTTGAAGACCTTGATCCTGGATTATCGCCAAGGCTTTTTCTTAACATCTTGAACACATCGGCACCTCTCTGCAGAGGAAAAAGAACCACAAAGGGGCATTCTCCCCTTAAGACGACACCATATGGCTGCAGGAGGTGGTCCTGTCAGATGGAGATGTCTGGTGGCAGCGGGCATCCACTATTGTCCATTTCATCAATAGAGAATGCATGGTGCCTTCAGTAACATGCTGCATGGTTGTGCATTGGTTTGAATGCACACTGTGATGTACCTCGACATATATGTCATAATGGAACAGTGTTGTATTGGTATTACATTATTTCTGTGAGATCCATTAGAGGTTAGTGGTGTGTTAGTTACTTCGGTCAGCCTTGGCCTATGTTGGACGTTGACAATTGCCAGCAGGGGAATGTCGTCATCGTTGTTGTTTTATTGGTTTAAACCTTTTTGCTATATTGTCAATGTATGTGCACTATCATTGAATTGTACTGCCAATCTTTCTTGTGCTGGCATTGGAATTTTTTTTGTGGTGTGTTTCAGTGGTTGTGAAGTTAGGGAATTATTTAGAATACAATTGTTGAATGTACAGCACGTCTTTGCTACTTCACACCAAATGCTATCTAAGCTGATTACAGGTTAACTTATTAAATACCATTCAAGCGGGGATACTTAAAGCAAAATCAATAACCCATATTAGTGAGGATACTTACATCAAAACCAATCACTAGTCCATACCAGTGGGGATACTTACAGCAAAGCCAATAGCCCATACCAGTGGGGATACTTACATCAAAACCAATAGCCCATATCAGTGGGGATACTTACAGCAAAACCAATCAGTAGCCCAAACCAGTGGAGATACTTACATCAAAACCAATAGCCCATACCAGTGGGGATACTTACATCAAAACCAATAATCCATACCAGTGAGGATACTTACAGCAAAGCCAATAGCCCATACCAGTGGGGATACTTACAGCAAAACCAATCAGTAGCCCATACCAGTGGGGATACTTACAGCAAAACCAATAGCCCATACCAGTGGGGATACTTACAGCAAAACCAATCAGTAGCCCATACCAGTGGGGATACTTACAGCAAAGCCAATAGCCCATACCAGTGGGGATACTCACAGCAAGGCCAATCAGTAGCCCATACCAGTCGGGATACTTACAGCAAAACCAATCCGTAGCCCATACCAGTGGGGTTACTTACAGCAAAAGCAATCAGTAGCCCATACCAGTGGGGATACTTACAGCAAAGCCAATAGCCCATATCGGTGGGTATACTTACAGCAAAACCAATCAGTAGCCCATACCAGTGGGGTTACTTACAGCAAAACCAATCAGTAGCCCATACCAGTGGGGTTACTTACAGCAAAACCAATAGCCCATATCGGTGAGTATACTTACAGCAAAACCAATCAGTAGCCCATACCAGTGGAGATACTTACAGCAAAACCAATAACTCATACCAGTGGGGATACTTACAGCAAAGCCAATAGCCCATACCAGTGGGGATACTTACATCAAAACCAATAGCCCATATCAGTGGGGATACTTACAGCAAAACCAATCAGTAGCCCAAACCAGTGGAGATACTTACATCAAAACCAATAGCCCATACCAGTGGGGATACTTACATCAAAACCAATAATCCATACCAGTGAGGATACTTACAGCAAAGCCAATAGCCCATACCAGTGGGGATACTTACAGCAAAACCAATCAGTAGCCCATACCAGTGGGGATACTTACAGCAAAGCCAATAGCCCATACCAGTGAGGATACTTACAGCAAAACCAATCAGTAGCCCATACCAGTGGGGATACTTACAGCAAAGCCAACAGCCCATACCAGTGGGGATACTCACAGCAAGGCCAATCAGTAGCCCATACCAGTCGGGATACTTACAGCAAAACCAATCAGTAGCCCATACCAGTGGGGTTACTTACAGCAAAAGCAATCAGTAGCCCATACCAGTGGGGATACTTACAGCAAAGCCAATAGCCCATATCGGTGGGTATACTTACAGCAAAACCAATCAGTAGCCCATACCAGTGGGGTTACTTACAGCAAAACCAATCAGTAGCCCATACCAGTGGGGATACTTACAGCAAAGCCAATAGCCCATACCAGTGAGGATACTTACAGCAAAACCAATCAGTAGCCCATACCAGTGGGGATACTTACAGCAAAGCCAATAGCCCATACCAGTGGGGATACTTACAGCAAAGCCAATAGCCCATACCAGTGGGGATACTTACAGCAAAGCCAATAGCCCATACCAGTGGGGATACTTACAGCAAAGCCAATAGCCCATATCGGCGACGACGCGTAGGCAGCGTAGGCACTAGCACCGCTGGTGTCGTAGTTGCTGTCGAATATGTTGTTGAAAGCGGCTGTTACTATCGTGTTGAAAAGCATGTACACCAACACGCTGAAGGATGTTCCTGGTAATCATGAAAAGGAAGAAAACCCAAATCGATAATAGAGCACATGTGTGCCGGTGTATGCATTCATGATAATAGAGCAGATGTGTGCCGGTGTATGCATTCATGATAATAGAGCACATGTGTGCCGGTGTATGCATTCATGATAATAGAGCACATGTGTGCCGGTGTATGCATTCATGATAATAGAGCACATGTGTGCCGGTGTATGCATTCATGATAATAGAGCACATGTGTGCCGGTGTATGCATTCATGATAATAGAGCACATGTGTGCCGGTGTATGCATTCATGATAATAGAGCACATGTGTGCCGGTGTATACATTCATGATAATAGAGCACATGTTCATGATAATAGAGCACATGTGTGCCGGTGTATACATTCATGATAATAGAGCACATGTGTGCCGGTGTATACATTCATGATAATAGAGCATTCATGATAATAGAGAGCACATTGTGCCGGTGTATACATTCATGATAATAGAGCACATGTGTGCCGGTGTATACATTCATGATAATAGAGCACATTGTGCCGGTGTATACATTCATGATAATAGAGCACATTGTGCCGGTGTATGCATTCATGATAATAGAGCACATGTGTGCTGGTGTATGCATTCATGATAATAGAGCACATGTGTGCCGGTGTATACATTCATGATAATAGAGCACATGTGTGCCGGTGTATGCATTCATGATAATAGAGCACATGTGTGCCGGTGTATACATTCATGATAATAGAGCACATGTGTGCAGGTGTATGCATTCATGATAATAGAGCACATTGTGCCGGTGTATACATTCATGATAATAGAGCACATGTGTGCCGGTGTATACATTCATGATAATAGAGCACATTGTGCCGGTGTATACATTCATGATAATAGAGCACATGTGTGCCGGTGTATGCATTCATGATAATAGAGCACATGTGTGCAGGTGTATGCATTCATGATAATCAACCGCTCCCTTGCCAGATATTATAGACGACAATAACTGATCCTTATATTAATCACATTCCACGCTGTGTACAATTAGGAGATATTATAATTTTGTTATGCACCTCTCATTTTCCAACACAGTCTGTTTATCTCCATTCTACCATAACCGCGTTATTAGTACTTTAAAAATACATACTGTGTTGGAAAATTATAGGTCTATTACGTGATTATGTACCCCTGAATGACTTTAATTAATCAATCACAATCCAGTATTTACTGGAGTCATGGTAGAATACGCGTTATCGCCCCATCAAGCCTCAGCCATATATCCCCATCCTCAGCACTGCTATATCACCCCATTGAGACACTTCATCCATTCACCGCCGTATTGACTCATTGTCCATTAGCACAGAGGCATGTTGTTATTCTATGTTCATGCTTATTGCAACACGTGCCAACCAGTAGCAGAGAACCATTAGCTTGGCTAGGTATAATAGGTCGGCAAAATGCATCAGCTCGAGACATCAAAGGATATAGGACGTAACTGCTGTACGTGTAAATGCTGTATGTGTTTAGTAAAGATAAGACTAGATGGATTTGTTTTCTTTCTACTCTGTTGTTCGAAATGTTCCATCTGTGATATTTAAACACCATCATCAATGTTCAAACATAATAGACGGGGTAATGATGAAATGCCAAATTTAATAATATCAGTAAAATCGAAGAAGTCGGTATCTAATTGAAACCGCGTCGAGGGGGGTGTACTTTGCCAATGTCAAAATGTCTCTCTTTAGGAAGAGGCGTTGGATAGCCTGTTGTTTAATGCGTTCGCCGACAACGCATAAGATCCTGGTTCGATTCCCCGCATTGATACGGCCTCTTAACCCAATGTCTGTGTCACCAGTCGCTGAATATTGTAAAATACCATAAAACCACACTCACTCACCCTCTCTATACCAGCGTGACAGCCAAGCTTAGTATTTGTGCATTATTTCTACATTTTTCATAATTTCCCACCAGCAATCGCGTACACGTACTCGGGATCCCATCTGAGAAATATAATGATATCTGTCAAACCAGGATCTATGGGCGCATCCAGCAGTCATGCCCAGACCATGTCTCAGTAACCATGAAGCTATCAGTCCCATGTCGGAATATGGAGATATCCCAAATTCGTGTTGAAGTCTCAGCAACCATGAGAACACATTTTAGTTCAGAATCTAAATACATCAATCCACTGGTTTAACATATTCAAAGCGCCAGAATATACATTTTGAAACATCCATTTATACATAAAGGGACGAAATCTATTCATCAACTCATCATGAGAAGAGATCTGGAACATCAGGAGGTTGGGTTGGGCGTCGTGTTAGCAGTACGTAAGATGTACCACGACGGGGACAATATCATAGACATATCATCCACTCCACCTAGTGATGATTGTTAATTACAATGAAACTATGAATGCTAGTGAAGATAGGAGACGGATCGTAGCTGAATCTTCAATGATTCTACGAGTGAGTGAGGCGGGTTTACGCCGCTTTTGCAATATTCCAGCAACATCACGGCGGGGGACACCAGAAATTGGCATCACACATTGGACCCATGTGGGGAATCGAACCCGGGACTTCGGTGTGACGAGGGAACGCTTTAACCACTAGGCTACCCCACCGTCCGTGTTGGTAGAGAGAAGGAGAGGTTACCTCATGAATGTTCTCGATCCTAGTTGGCGCTTCTATGATTCTTTGATCTTCCAAAACTGGATATATTGTTTGTTTAACATGACTGTATCTCTAAATGTTTCGGGTATATGTACAGTGTAGTTTTGGAGTGATGTAGACGTTTTAATGTGTGTGTTTGTGGGTGATAAGGATGTATGAGGAAAATCACGGGTTTATCAAGTCTTGATGAACTAAATCGATAGTGTTTATTGCTAACACCGAATAATTACCATACCAAACCACGCAAGCACGATGCCTCCTTTTCATATAATTCTTGAATTCGGTCGTCGAAATACCATTCTTCTCTCCTTGCCTACACATGGCAGGTTTCCATGTGCATGTGATTTTCCATAATACATTCAGTGATTTGTCAGTGACAACAGTGAATATAGTTCCAGTTGAAACCTTTCTGTTAGACAGGTAGCCGTCACGTCTCTCGGCCCACTCATAACGTTAGGAAGTGCACAGTGAGTGAGTGAGTTTAGTTTTCGCCACACTCAGCAATATTCCAGCTATATGGCGCCGGTTTGTAAATAATCGAGTCTGGACCAGACAATCCAGTGATACGATGACAGAGAGATGTATCTCCCAAAGCTGCCTATCGCAGGAGATGATAAATGTTTTATACTCTTTAGCAAGTCACTGAGGCTTAAAACTATATAAACTTGTATTGATATATTTTAAACACTCCATTAAATTCACTTTGTACACAGAAAATATACCATACTTTACAATTACAAAAAAAATGGTCATTCCCTAATTTTGAGCATTTGAGAAATGTCACAGACCCTTGTTTATTGTCTTGAAATTGTCACAGCCAAACCAGCTGCTCAAGCAAGTCACGTTTTTGAGGATGCACCTCAGTGAAATCGTATCATGTCCACAACGACTGATTTCACTATTACGCAATTTCATGTGAGGTTTAGTAAGTAAAATCTCGTACAGCGGCAGGTTCATGGTCTTTTATTTAATCTAATACACATTTCACCGGTTGAAGTAAGGGGGTTGATATTTTGACTTGTTGTATGATATCATATTTTACATGTAATTTTTACAATTAACTATTTCAGCCATTAACTCACTTCAGATGTTATCCGAAAACATCGCTCGAAAAATGTTACATTTCATGTAGATTGGGATGTATTGCATTATAGGTATACAGTTATGTCCTACAATTTGAGATGTCAGCTTCAATTTCTCTATCACCTAGTTGTTACAAGAATCCGACATATAGAATTTATTTCATTATTCACCTTACACCCATTGTCGTCTATTTCCAACTTACAAACCATTGTGATATTCGCCCATATTAACTACCTAATACCACCCATATTATTCATTTCTCCAAATGTGAAGTTTCCTGTTTGTTCAGTAATGATGGCGAACTTATTTGAAAGAGTGTACGTTTTACTAAGTCTATTAGCATTACAGCAACATCATGGCGGGAATGGGCGTCACTTAATTTACCCTGACGATCTTACGATAAAACGACTCGGTTGCCCCATCTTGTTCTTAAGAGAGGTAATGTTTGATCAACAGACTTTATGGAGTAACGCTGGTTTCACTTGACACTGACATCGCCATTCCTGCGAAAACCACAAATCTCCATCTCAAAGGGACCAGATACAGAAACCCATCTTCTTATGGCATCCCTTCTGGGACAAACACCGACCCCAGGGGCGATGAATTAAAGAGACATTATCCCAGACAACACCGAACCATCCCCTAATGACATGTATTAGCTAGGGCGTCAGGTGTTTTGTTATGATATAACTAGAAACCAAATAGATGCTAGATACAGCGACAGACAGACAAAACACACTCACCACAGGCTACCAAATACATGCTAGATACAGCGACAGACAGACACAACACACTCACCACAGGCTAGGACCAGGCCGGAGAATACTCCACTTGCTATATTTATCTTAGCTTTGGTCGACATGGTGCCACCTTCCTGCCGTCCTTTCGAGAGTGTCACGGCTCCGGCTATGTCATGTCTACAACGTTGGCGGCATCACGTGATTGTTGTAAATCTGTCCCCGTATCGACCAGCGTCGAGTCTCGCACCTTCACCACAGGTATGACAAATTACAAGGGCGGACAAAGATGATGCTACCGTGTTAAATGAAAGACTGATTCAAGACATTAAGAGACATATGTTTCAAAATGGACAAGATCATGCAATACAAACGTGCGATTTTTCGGCAGGTGTTGATCCATTATATTGGTAAGTAATGGTTCAAACCCAATGCCTTAATGACATGAAGAGATAATGACAGTGTGTGTATATGTTATGTACACTAGTATATATCATGGTCTCCAGCTTGGTCGAGGTGTTTCAGGTGATGGTACTAAACTGTGTTTGCCAATGAGAGATCATGAGTGTGAACTCTTGTCTTGGGTGTGACGAGCAAGCGCTTTGACCACAAGGACACGAGTACACCAACACTTGTATTAAGCCCCATGAGAACGACGAGCAGCTAATGGCTGTAAGCATAAGCAACAAACAAGATCAACGGGCGCTGATAGATTTAGTTGTCACCATCCTTATTAAATGACCCCTATGGCCGGCGTGTATGTGTGTTGGTTAATGCTCAGCAGTATTCCAGCTATATGATGTCTGTCTGTAAATGCAGTCTGGATCAGACAATCTAGTGAGCACTGGCCCCTTCCTCTCTCTACGATGAAACGCGATCACCCAAGACACCCGGCTGACAACCTGATCCATACCTTCAACCCAGCATAGGTTCCACGGAGTGGATACTGGTTGTCCAATATTTAGACAACTTTAGTCATGTGTTTAAGAGCTGGATGTTTTGGTCTTACGAGGCTGAACACATCTCATCTCACTCACTGTAATAATTTTGATCATTTTTATCAAACTGTTTATCTCCTGCTTGTTTGTACTATACTCAGCAGCAAAAAAAACCCGTCAGTACGAATTCAAAATTAGATAGGCACTGTAATCAAATCATTACAGAAATGGACATAATACGCAGATTAAAAACATCTTTTGTGTACAATATTTTGACACATCAATGAATAACACAATTTCAAGACTATACGTGAACGTTTGCAGTCCATTTAGACCCTTGATTTCAGTATCTAGTGTGACCACCACGAGCGGCAATAACTGCAGCACAGCTTCTATGCATGGATTGCACCAATCGATTGATGAAGGCCATTGGCACCTGGAGCCATACTCTGAGAAAGGCCTGGTGCAATAAATCGGCTGTGTTCAGCCTTGGTATGACATTATTCAGTCTCCTCTGAATTTCATCCCAAAGATGTTCAATTGGGTTTAAATCAGTACTAAGGGCTGGACACTGCATAATGGTGACACCGTTCTGCTGTAGCAAGTCCCGTGTAGCTCTGGCAATATGGGCCCGGGCGTTATCATGTTGGAAAATGATGTTCCGGTGACATGCGAAATGTGGTATGATGTGGGGTCTGAGAGCTTGGTCGATGTAGCGCACCGCTGTGATGCCGCCTCCTCTCCCCGGACCAAGGTTCTGGAACACCACAGAACCCACACTCTGGTTCAGGCCTGTTCCATCCCATACCATGATGATTGCACCTCCCCATGAGTCTCTTTCCATAACCCATTGGTCTGAGTAACGCTGGCCACGTCGTCGCCATATTCTTGTTCTGCCATCTGCAGTTGATACGCAGTACCGACTCTCATCTGTGAACAGAGCAGTTGCCCATTGCCTGTATCGCCAGTTTTGGTGTTGTAGGGCAAATTGTAGACGTTCACGCCGATGACGAGGGGTGAGGATAGGTCCACGGTAAGGTCTACGGCAATGGAGGTTCCCGCTGCTAAGACGTCGGCGTACTGTATCAGTACTGATTGGTCTTCCGTGTGTTCACACTGTCTGGCGTGCTGTTTCGGATGCCTGCATGCAAGGATTCTGTACATGCTGTCGCCAGTACGGGTGCGATCATTTCTGATGTTGGTGGCCCGGAAACGTTGCTGCAGCCTGTAGATAGTCCGAACGTTGACCTTGAAGTGATTGGCAACGGCTTGTGCAGTATGGCCAGCTTCAAGTCTTCCTAGCACCTGGTTTCTCTGTGCTGTCGTAAGTCGCGGCATCCTGCTGACGTTGTAATGTGAATGTTTCAACCAGGTGTATTGGTGCGTTTTATAGGGCTGGTCCTTGTGAACAGCACGTGCAGCATGAGTTGCATGAAAAACATGGATAACACCGTACCATCTCCGAGATCAGGTTGCGTTTTTCAGACCATTTCCTGGGTTCAATTCTGAGTTTGGGAAGGAATGTCTTTGCTCAGATAAAGTTGGAGATGTTGTCAAAAATATACAATCAAAACATTAAATGAGTTTACAGTTATATGTTTATGTGAAGGAAAACTCCAAACTGACGTGTCTTTTGCTGCTTAGTATACATCTGCCGACAACACAGCCCATACTACACCCACCTCTGTCGTCAGTAGCTCGCAATACCATCATGTTGTGATGTAACAAATTGATCTCTCTTGTCCTCTGGGTTACACTTGTGGGTATCACTGGTCCTACTGTGCCTGTAATAGAAATCAAAGGAAGCAGGTATTAGACAAAACAGTTGCCATGGAAACCACACTTTCCGTCTTAACACATCAGGTTACCTCGTTACTCATATCCGTAATGAGATGTTCTACGCCAAGGTATCAAGCCATTGTTCCAGTAGAAGGATAATGACATACAGACCAGTTTGTAACACAACAGTTAGTCAGTCACTAAACATACAACATGGCATCTGTGATAGCTTTGCCACAAAGCGTTAAACATTCATTCAGAACACTTCTCATATTCATTAAGAACATTCATTAAGAGCACATTACATATTCATTAAGAACACTTCATACATTCATGAAGAACACGTTAAATATTCATTAAGAACACTTCATACATTCATTAAGAACATGTTACATATTCATTAATAACGTGTTACATATTCATTAGGAACGTGTTACATATTCATTAAGAACATATTACATATTCATTAAGAACGTGTTACACATTCATTAGGAACGTGTTACATATTCATTAAGAACATATTACATATTCATTAGGAACGTGTTACATATTCATTAAGAACATATTACATATTCATTAAGAACGTGTTACATATTCATTAAGAACGTGTTACATATTCATTAGGAACATATTACATATTCGTTAAGAACGTGTTACATATTCATTAGGAACGTGTTACATATTCATTAAGAACATATTACATATTCATTTAGAACGTGTTACATATTCATTAGGAACGTGTTACATATTCATTAGGAACGTGTTACATATTCATTAAGAACATATTACATATTCATTAGGAACGTGTTACATATTCATTAAGAACATATTACATATTCATTAGGAACGTGTTACATATTCATTAGGAACATATGACATATTCATTAAGAACGTGTTACATATTCATTAGGAACGTGTTACATATTCATTAAGAACATATTACATATTCATTAAGAACGTGTTACATATCCATTAGGAACGTGTTACATATTCATTAGGAACATATTACATATTCATTAAGAACGTGTTACATATTCATTAGGAACGTGTTACATATTCATTAAGAACGTGTTACATATTCATTAGGAACGTGTTACATATTCATTAGGAACGTGTTACATATTCATTAAGAACGTGTTACATATCTATTAAGAACGTGTTACATATTCATTAGGAACGTGTTACATATTCATTAGGAACGTGATACATATTCATTTATAACGTGTTACATATTCATTAAGAACATATTACATAATCATTGAGAACGTGTTACATACTCATGAAGAACGTGTTACATATTCATTAAGAACATATTACATATTCATTGAGAACATATTACATAGTCATTAAGAACGTTACATATTCATTAAGTACATAGTACATATTCATTAATAACGTGTTACATAGTCATTGAGAACGTGTAACCTATCATGACTGGCTGACTGACTGAGTTTGGTTTTACGCCGCTTTTAGTAATATTCCAGCAACATCACGGCGGGGGACACCAGAAATGGGCTTCACACATTGTGCCCATGTGGGGATTCGAACCCGGGTCTTCGGCGTGACGAGCCAACGTTTTAACCATTAGGCTACCCCACCGCCCCATATACTCATGAAGAACACGTTAAATATTCATGAAGAACACGTTACATACTCATAAAGAACAACATAATAAACATGCAATACACAGCTGACTACAGCCTGGCACTCTGATACCAATCTGACTGACACCACCTACCTTGTAACTCCCCATGAGGGTGTGTTTGCCACCTTACTCAGCCCATTTTCCTAAACAGTGGACAGTGTTTCTGTAACACCTATATACTTCAACTTAAATGGACAGTGTTTCTGTAACACCTATATACTTCAACTTAAATGAATCCATGATGACAGCTAAGTGACTTGTTTAACAAAAGTTAAACATTATTTATCAAACAGAAAATGAAGCTTTTAATGAGTAAACATTATGGAGGAAAGAATAGTTACATATTAACGTTGCTGGGTTTCATCACGGTGCCAGTGCATTCTGTTGTCATGGTAACGAACTTAGTACATACAAGTCGATCAACAGGCATTTTTGGTGCATGCACTTCGTCAGATAGCTCTATCGACACTATTCATAAGTTATGTCCAAATAGTAGCTTCCACTGGCAGTATCAACACTTGGTATATTACTTCATTCAGTAGGTAAATCTTTTCTGGCCAGCCTGTCTTCTGTAACAGACTGGTGGACATAACAGCCACTCCATCACTCACGACACTCAGCTCACAGCCTACCATCCCCCAGCCCCACGTTTACAGTACTTGGTTCATTGAATGAATTTGTGCCACAGTTGGTGGTTTTTCGGAGAAAGACATTGAACTGTTAATTATATCTTTTTTTTTTGTAAAGTATTTTTATTCACTCTACTTGGTTACATTTGAACAAGATATGTGGGTAGAGTAGAATGGTACAGGTTGCATAATAGAAAGCAGACCATGTATAACATATATTATATGGTACTGGGAATATAGATTAACAATTGAGATGCTAGCTAATATTACAGAGAATTAAAAGACTAAAATATAAATTACAGGACTGCATCTAGGACATTCCATTTTCTGTAAAAATGTTTCATATTATCGTTTTTCTTCTCGATAAATTTCTCTATCTCGTAGACAGCTTTTAATAATGTTCTGTAGATTGTGAAGCTAGGTTTGTGTCCTTTTATATTCATTACGAAAATGTGGCACTTTGCAAATAGTATCATGTGGTTGAGTAAGTGGTTACTACTGCAACAAAAGGGAATATCGTGGTTTGACATTTCATACGTTTTACCAAGGACTTGAGTTATAAAATTGTTAAATTCTGACCAGAACATTTTGATGGTTGGACAATCAAGGTATACATGGTAAATATCCTCACTTACTGAACCACATAATGTACATAGGTCATTATCTATCTATTTCATTTTTAGTAATTCTCGTTTAGTGTAAATGACTCTATGCAAAAACTTCGTGTCTTTAGTGCATTGTCTATATTGTGAAAATATGGTTTTCCAATTTATCAACTCATTTAGTTCCCCGTTCCATTTGACACACACATTCGGAATGTTATAGTCAGATATAAAATTATCATAGAATTGCCTTGAACCTTTACTAGGTTTAATCAAATCGTTCCAAGGAGAGCACATAGATAACGACGGTATATTAAGATTGTTGTTTGTTCGTATAACTTCTTTCCACTGTTTGGGTATACTAAGGAGAACACGATTAAAGTCAAGTACAGTACCTTTAATACCAAATTTTGCCTTAAGTTCTGCAAATGTTAGAAATGCGTGGTCGTTACAAATATCTTTAATATAAACTATTCCCCATTTAATCCAGTTATGAATGATCAAACTTGGCTGGTTACACTGGTGATTTAACCATAGTGGCTGCATGAGTATTTCATTAATGTCGTTATTGTTACATACCGATCTTTTAACATATCTATGCCAGGCATCAAGAGAATCTTTCCATAATGGATTTTTAATATTATAATGTTTTGTGATGTTGGCTCCTAAAAAAAGAAGGTTTTGTAGAGGGAAACCGGCGAGAGCATAGTTCTTAGGTTTTGAAATATATCTCTTCAAACATGAAAGTTTTAAAGAGTCGATAAAGGTTTTCACGTCGACCATTCTTAGACCACCTTCTTCGTACCTTCGTACTAAATTAATTTGTTTTATTTTATCATTCCATATAAATTTGGAGAATAATCTGTTCAAATCAGTAATAAATGTTTTTGGGGGATTAGGGAGAGAAGAGAAGATGTGGACAATCGTGGATAAAGCTAAACTTTTAACGACGGTTATTTTCCCTATCAACGTTAAATTGCGTCTTTTCCAATTCAGTAGAATTCTTTTTATATTTTCGAGTCTCTTCTTTGTATTGATTACCCATAGGTTTTCTAAATGAGCATTTAATTTGATTCCCAATACTTCGAAATTCTCATCATGCCAATCCAGCTTATAGTCCTGGGATAGAACTATTTTACTACCTGCCATTGAGCCTAGCCATACTGCTTTTGTTTTATCAATATTTATTTTCAAACCTGACATCTTGTAAAAGGAAAGCAAAGTTTTCATAGCTTCATTAAGAGAGGTTTCGGAACCGTCCAAAAATAATTCAGTGTCATCTGCATATTGACCAATAACATGTTCGATGTCGTTTAAAACAATACCTTTTATTCTGTGGTTGTCTTTGATCATTATTCCTAGTATTTCTGCTACCAATAAGAATAAATATGGAGATATGTGATCACCCTGTCTACATCCCCTTTCATTATCGAAAAACGTGGACAAGTGACCATTCTGTATCATACACGAGGATGCATTAGAAATCAATATGTTAACCCATCTTTGAATGTTACTTCAGAAACCAAACTTGTCTAGGACCATCTTAATGAATAATTTTGACACGGTGTCGAAAGCTTTTTCAAAGTCAATTAAGATTAGTAAACCTTTTATGTTTTGCCTTTTAGTGTCAAACATAATGTCATAAAGAAGTCTAATGTTTTCCGTAATGCATCTTCCTGGAATGAATCCTGTTTGATTTTCGTTTATAAGAAAATTCAAAGTTTTTTTTATCCTGTTTGTTTTACAAGTACTTATAACTTTATACAATGCGTTTAGGAGAGAGATAGGTCGCCAATTCTTTAGGTATCTTCTATCCTTACCTGGCTTAGGGATACATGTAATTACTCCTCTATTCATTGTCGTAGTCATAGAATTCTGGTTGAAAGTTTCTTTTATATATCGGTGAATCCAAATTTTCAGATTTTTCAAGAAAAATTTGAAGAATTCGATAGGGAAGCCATCTAAACCTGGACTTTTGTTATTTTTCATTGTACAAAACTCTGCAGCTCGACTTGTCAACAAAGTTCCCTCTAGGATCCACATAACACCTGTTCTTAAGTCTCTTCACTGGCTACCAATCAGAGCCAGAATTGAATTCAAGGTCCTGAGTCTTGCCATCTTACGGCTCTAGAGTACCTTGTTGAGCTAGTCACCAAGCACAATCCTTCCAGAATGTTAAGATCGGCAGATAGACACCTTCTCACTATTCCTAGACAGAAACTCCAGGCATTCGGGTTTCGGCTCCTTCAGCTATGGTGCTCCACAGTTGTGGAATCAACTCCCGACTGAACTAAAAATGTCTCCCTCCATTGACTCATTTAAAAGTTCCCTCAAAACCCATCTTTTCAGAAAATATTACGATCTATAACTTAACTTTCCAAAAATTTCAGCCTCGTTCTAGCATAACCTTTGCTTTGTAAATATCTGTAAATATGTAGCGCTTTGAGCATGCCTTATGTGTGGAATTCAGCGCATTATAAATACACATATTATTATTTATTATTTAACAGCATGCGAAAGTTCTTCAACACTAATATCGCGCTCTAGTTCATTTGACTGTTCTTTATTTAAAGAAGGAGAAGCAATATGTTCGAATACAGCTTTAATGTCTTCATCTGTCACAATTTGATTTATACAGGTTTTCATAGAATCGCTTTTTTTCCACTATTATTTCTCGTCCGTCTGCTATTTCTTCACCATTATCAATAATAAGGGAGTTAATAAGTTTGTTTGTATAGTTTCTATTTTCTAAATTACAAAAATAATTTGTAGGTTTATCCCCTTCTTCATACCACTGGATTCTATTTCTAACTTGGATTCCTTTTATTTCTTCTTCTTTTATTTTTTCCAAATCATTTTTACTTTTAGATAAATCAGCAAGAAGTGTTTCATTAACGTTTTGGAAGTTACTTCTTATTTCATCTTCTATATGACATATATTCTCCGCTAGTTCTTTATATTTTGCAGTTCTGCTTTTCTTAAGATATGAAGAGTATGAGATGGATTTTCCTCTAAGTTTCATTAAAAATGTCTCTAAAAATAGAGTGTCACTGATAGTCAAACGTAAGTGTTCATCATTAATCTCGTTTAATTCTTCATCTGAATATGTAGGGTCTGCGTATTCTCGTTTTGTTTCATTAAGTAAGTCAATTACTAGTGTTATATATTCCTCTCGTCTCAATAATGATGTGTTAAACTTCCAATAGCCGCATCCCTTTTCCTTATTTTTTTGTGTTGATAAAGATAACGTTACAGCAGAATGGTCACTTTTATAACCAGGTATGATGGATATATTACTATTTATGTTAAAGAGGTCTTCAGTTACCAAGAAGAAATCTAATCTGGCTTGTTGGCGAGGATTCTTTTTCCACCATGTATACCTTTTTGTTTTAGGGTTTAACTCTCTCCATGCGTCTATTAAGTTTAAATTGTCTATTTGGTCCAAGACAGTCTTACGAGCCTGTGGGTTATTAATGTGTTTATAGTTTTCAAGGTCTATGGAGGGGTCTAAGACAAGATTCCAATCTCCACATACTGCAATTGAATCGTTACCCATATTTACAATCTTATCAAATAAAGATATATAAAAGGAAGGACTATCATAGTTCGGTCCATATACATTTGTAAGAGTTAATCTTATGTCATCAACAGTTATATCTAAAATTATGTAATTTCCATTTTCGTCTTTAGAAACATTGTGTATTTCATATTCAAAATTATTATTTAGAAGAATGGCAACACCTCTTGAGTTTGACTTATATGGAGCAATGACACATTCTAAACCCCATTCATTTCTCATTGTGTTCTCATACTCTGCAGAAATATGTATGTCTTGTAAACATATGATTGAGAATTTCTTTATTCTATATAAATTCATGACTTCTTTACGTTTACCTTTTTCGGCTAGGCCTCTACAATAACCTGAAACTATGCTAATTTTGTTATTTGTATCCATAGTTAAAGAATCTTAGAGTAATCGTAACTTGCCTGGTCGTAAATGGTGTTTCTGTATCCAAGTGAAAGTGTTTTTTTGTTTTATTATAACATAAGGTAATAAAGAAAATAAGAACAAAGAAAATTCCGTGGTTGCCACGAGCAATTTCTCTGAAGGAGCAGAAGGCTCTGCCTGCCCCATGATTAAGACAAGAACTAAGAAGTGAGTAGGTGAGTGATTGAGTGAGTTTTAGCTCGACGCCGCAACACGAGCGGGGAGACACCAGAAATAGGCCCCACACGCCGTACCCACGCGGGGAGCCGAACTCAGGCCCTCGGTGCGACAAACGATCAAACGCCAAGACCACTAGGCCATCGCCCGCCCCCAGGAACTAAGGAGATCAAATCGTGATACAAACCTAATTCAAGTTAATTTTTTGGGAAATAAAAGTTCAAGTACATAGTATGATATCTATTCTATACAATTCTAAGTATAGAAATTGCATGACATGGCTCGAGAGTGTTGTAACAGTGACATGTTTTCACTTTTTTTTTGTCCTAGTATATATCGGTGCTAGAATGGGTAAGTATTTACAATCAAAGTAAGTTTTCAAAGTTAGTTACAGTTTGCGAATCCTTAACGTATCGCTAAAACATACTCCGATACTTGAGGATCCCAAAACGAACACCAACACGTGCTTCAATGTCGCACACAAAGGACATGTTTCACGTGCTCACGTTAGCCCCGCGCACTCGGTAAACCCGACACACTCAGATGCGTATAGATTCTAAAAATAGCTCAGAGGGCATGGAGTACAACTGATTTATGATGGATTTTGAACCTCTGTCATATAATATAGAAAGCAGACTCGGAATAGAGCTGTTATCTTTAAATTTATAGAATACTATCAACACGTTATTGCTGCCGTTATGGATAAGTCTCTTTGGAAGAAAATATGTTTCCAGTTTGTATTTTAGAACTGATAGTAAGAGGAAAATAGTATCCTCCAGAATGTCAACAAAAAACATGGATGATTGTCACCGATAATCTATTGATTGTCATGTCTGGTCCATGGAGATCCAGCTTTCTTAGGGTCATGCGTCTCCAGAACCACTTCGGAGGACACAACTCTGGCTCGTGTCCAGACGCCTGTGTCTTGACGAAGGGAAGCAGCCTGACGACTCAGGATCGCGCGTTTCTTTTTCAAGAAGGGTGGTAGGTCGGTCTGTATACTTATACCGGACTTTCTGAGGAGTTTCCTGGCGTCGAACACTGCGTCACGGTCAGGGATATACGTAAAGGTGGCTATGATGCTCCTTGTGGGGTTTGCGTTGTGCTTCCTCTGGTATTCAGAGACTGGGAGTCGATGCACAATTTTGAAAAACATGTCAAATGCTCGCTGCTCAGTGAAGTTCAGTTTTTCAACCATGAACTCACGCAGTACCCTCTCTGTGTTCTCTTGGGGAGGTTCTGGTATACCATAAAACAGGAGGTTCTGTTTTCTGTCGTGAATATCCTTGAGGATGTGTTGACGCTCCAGTTGAACTCGCTTCTCCTTCTCCTCACATAACTCAGTTCGGAGATTTTGCAACTCAGTGTCCTGTTTCGCGACATCAAATTCGAGTCCACTTACTTTAGTTTTCATGTCCTGAAGTTCGCTTTGACGGAGTCGATAGAATCTTGCAGCTCATGTTTTGTCGCTTTAATGAGGTCGGCTAGTCTCTTTTCAGATGCTAGTATAATGTCCTCCAGTCCAGAAATGGTGTGTGTGACGCGTTGTGTCTCAGCCATGGTTCGAAGTTGGTTTAAGATAATCAAAATAACAATTCAAGTGTTGATAAATGTATCGTAGGTTGTGATTTAGCACTAGATTTGCCACTTTCAGGAGTTTATAGCCGAGAATATATCCTCTTGTTTGACGATTAGATGGATTTTCTCCATGAGGTGGCGAGAGCCGGCGAGACACGTCAAGCTCGAACCATGCGCAACCGGAAGTTTATATCTTTTGGACAACCCAATCCGCCCCCACTGAGTGAGTGAGTGAGTGAGTTAAGTTTTACACAGCACTCAGCAATATTCCAGCTATATGGCGGCGGTCTGTAAATAATCGAGTCTGGACCAGACAATCCAGTGATCAACAGCTTGAGCATCAATCTGCGCAATTGGAAACCGTTGACATGTGTCAACCAAGGCAGCGAGCCTGACCACCCGATCCCGTTAGTCGCCTCTTACGACAAGTATTGGTTACTGAAGGCTCATTCTAGCACGACATCGTGTGATACTCGATTCTGATTGGCTGAGAGCTCATCAAAACCGTACTTAAATGGCAGTTTAAGACCGCTAATTAAAGTGACCGATTCACCGCGTATGAATACAACGAACTCGTTGACCAGGGATTGTTTGTAAACAAACATGTCGGACATCGGAAATTTCTACCTCGGCAGCATCTTTGGTGTTTTTGAAGTAGAAAGCGAATGGTTTGAAGAAGAATTTCTTGACCCTAATCCCAGTGAAGAAACTACGAAGCTGGAAAATCCGTCAGCAGCGCAAAGGCGGCAGTATATTCAAACCGGGTCCAGATCTAGCGGGCATGACGTCGACAACACACGTCAACCCACACGTCCTAACCTGACCGATTCCGTCCCGGCCGTATTGCCCTGTCCTTCCACTTCCACTGTCCATGTATCCCACATAAAACGTGGCATGTCAGGTCTTTTCCAAATTGGGAATAGTAGGGTGGTTATCAACAATTACTTCCGTGAATAAAGTTAGCGGCGACTAAACTTTGCGCGAGTTCACGGCTTGAATTGGGGCGAGTCTTTTGTCATACAATAATTCGCTTGAAAAAAATCAAATAATTGTACTTGCTCACAGTATAAACTGTATTTTTTTTATTTATGTATGCTACTTGTTACAAATACAAGCATACTGGTTCCTGAAATAAAAGCATTTAGGTTGTTGAAAATGTCTTATTTTGTTCATTACACAACCTGTCCCTCAACGGGACGATTCCAAGCGATTTCCAGGAAAAAGGCCCCTTCCCGCCTTGTGTTCTTGGGCGCCAAACAGTTCGGTTTTAAAACGCTTATCAGTCGCCCTAGAATGAAGATAAAGCTGCTCTGTTTTCAATTTTGCGGTCCTTTATTGTTGATTTAGGACCGCTAAATGTTTAATTTAACGGTCTTAAATCAACGATAAAGGACCGCAAAATTGAAAACAGAGTAGCTTTACCTTCTAATTCTAACCCGGATCTTCATGGGATCTTCCTCTTCACTGCAGCAGGGTAGATTGGTATTAAGGTGACCTGGAATGGATGTCAGACGTCACTACCTGCAGTGACAGGGGGCACTGATCAATACGAGTCTGTGAGTTTATTGTTTGTGTCTGGCTTAAGACCCGACATCATAAAGTCAACATGCAATGGCACACCTTAATTACTATCTCTGATAGTTTCGCTCATCGAGTTGACGACACTGTGTGCTGTTTGGTCACGGGGTTGAATTAAGCCACATTTAATAGAAACAAGATTCATATATGGGACGTTAACAAGGCAAGAAACCAACAGAAAATTTAAAAACACCTCATGCGAAAAATGTTCATTGCTTAAAAACGTCGCCTTTTTCAAAAGAAACAAGACTTTGAAAACTAATACTCAACATGTTGACATGACATTTTTAAAAGACTGGTGGGAATAGAAGATAAAATAGCAATGATCTGTTTATCTGTTGTATGTTCTATTCTCCTGACTGACTAAAACTGTTTTTCTTTCAATGAAACCTTTTCATGCTTTATACACAGTGTGTATATTCCGAGTAAATTTATCGAATTCCCAGTACTGCATATAAAGGCGGTGGATGTGCTACCGTACTGTGTGAATGGCATGAAATCGGTTGCTAATGGAACAGAATCCTGAAATGAATAATCACATAAATGATTGATAATACATGTAGTGCAGTCCTGGAGACAGTATGCCTGCTCACTAGGGAATCTAGGTCACACATGGTTCCCGTCAGATCATGCTGGTTAAAGGGGCTACTCAATATGTTGTCAGGCTCGGTGACTCGGTGACCGGGAATTCACCAAATTTTGTGGTTCATTTTTGCGTTAATGAAAAAACAAATTTGTTAAGAATTCCTAAAGTCTTTGACCTCTGATACCGATGTTTTTTTACACATTCTTCCAGTGACGTAAAGATTCAGCAACCCCAGACATCACTCCATCCTCCCAAAACGCCAACAAAATATCAAGTCAGTTCAACTGCAGTAAAATAGAAGCCATGTCTTGGATTATTTCTTCCAAAGTCTAAGTATAGAAAGCTTGCAGAAATGAATCACTGGCATTTTAGAAACTGTTATGCAAAAGTAATTGCAAGATATTTGTTTTATATTTAAAACGATCCTTATTCAATTATGATGCGACGGTTCTGTATATATAATGCTTATATCGGTGTCAATCAAGAGCGAACCTTTACAGCAGACTCCCCTAACACATTTCCATATATTTAGATTTTAGAATTTAGTATGGATTAATATTTCGTTTCATGGAAACATGGTCCTGTGGGCGATGTGTGTGTGTGGTAACATACAGTGCTGATAGAAGTAATTAAAGTGTAGCTGACGTGTAACCCGATACCAAAACATCGTGACATAATAGAATAATAATACCTTGAGAGGTGTGTATTACAGAAATCATCTACACCTTACACTGTAAACAATGTTAATGAAACATTCTGTTCACCTGAGCCAGCTCCATGTACCAGCCTGATAATCAATGGCAAACAAAGCACAGAGGAATACCCTACTTTCACTTCAATGGAATTGGTCAGAGGAGCTATTCTTCTGCGATCGAGGCCTACCAGAGTCTTCGGTTGCCAGGGAAACAGAAATAAACACATAACCACGTATATTGATTCTGCGACCAAGAACCATTCCAGTAACCATGGCAATATATACTCATGCCAATAATGGTTGTCACCCCCTTCAAATTTTATAATTAGAGAGGGTGTGTGGGGTGGGGTGTGAGGGTGTGGGGGTTGGGGTGGGAGGGGTGACAACCATTATTGGCATGAATATATAAATGCAAGAAAAAATGATGTTCCATGGATAGGTTGCATCTTGAAAATATAGAATAAAATGACAAACAAATCATAACATAAGGGGTAACTGTTCTTGATCCAACGACAGATATGTTTCTGTCGTCCAGATCCTGGCGCATAAATACTGTAAGGATTCCAGCTCAAGTCAAGACTGACTCAGCTCAGGATTTCTTTCCTACATATATACATTTTGTAAACCTCAAATAAGATAACTTTGTCATTACATTTTAGTCTATTTAGTCAACAATATTGAGAGAGGAGGTGAGGTGAGGTGAAATGGGGTTTAACGCCGTACTTGAGAATGTTTCGCTCATATCACGACGTGCAGGGGGTGCGCACCCCTCTTTTGCCCCGAAAGTTTATCAAATGACCACTGGAACTCTCGTGAAAGTGAAGTGTGCCATTCAGGGAATACATGGTCCCCACGTCACTAACACAGTACACACTCATTTCCATTATAAGTGCACAATTAATAAACATTCACGTCGTCTCCATATACAATACATTTTCCGGTAAATTAGCGATTAAAACGTTACAATATATGATTGATTACATATAAAATCGAAGAGGCAACATAATAATTAACGTTAGTTTCATTCTTTGCAGTCCGTATGTGTGAGAAATGCCCGAGCTGAGGAAAAACTTGTCAAAATAGGAATGTCGTCAACATGAGATCCTTAGATCTACTAAGTTAGTGACATGACATGCTGAGTTGTGGAAGCAGAAATAAGTGTCTATAATAACAGCACAAGATCTATCTAGGTCTACTGACTTACCCCTCGCTGCCAGACATATGCTAACCTTGGGAGACTCCACAAGCGACCGCACGTACATACCCAGTACAGCTAAAGGCCCACATACCGTTCCTTAAATGAAGGCATTAGATAATTGGAAAATGTAAGTTCTACCCGATCCATGTTTTAACATCAGATTACTCACACCATTAACGGAACATGCTAGGCTAATCAGATGCCAAGAAACGCTTGCTACTGGTGTATTTATTTATATCGCCATGTGACGATTGGCCATCCGTGTTTCCTTGAGGAAATGTGGCCAAGATACCGCATGGATCTTTCTGCTTAAAATCACTGGATTGCCTGGCCGTACACAACAAAGAACAGCAATTTGTTGGTGAAATAGTCCCGATCAACAGCCGTGGCATCAGGAAGGATTTTGTGTGCGCTTCAGAGAAGTGCCATACAATCCCCGGGACCAGATAAACAATACTTTGTTGTTGAACGTCTCGATCACCAATACAGAGGTTATTTGGCGGTGGTCTGTATGTAATCGATTCTGGACGAGCTACTCCAATGATTGACGTCAATATGACATCAACAAAGTCACTGAGTCTCACCGCACGATAAATTTTGTCGCCTCTTTCGACCAACACACGTTGCTGATGACCCGTTAGGACGCAGAATAACCAGGGGTTTGGTAATATAAAAATAACAAACGTGTAATTACAATATTATAATTATGTCTTGATATGTCTTCAATATCCTGTCGGGACTACAACACAGAAATTCCCAATGGTATAATTGTAATATCTAATAGTGTCTTGATATGTCTTCAATGTCCTGTCGGGACTACAACACAGAAATTCCCAATGGTATAATTGTAATATCTAATAGTGTCTTGATATGTCTTCAATGTCCTGTCGGGACTACAACACAGAAATTCCCAATGGTATAATTGTAATATCTAATAGTGTCTTGATATAATTGTAATATCTAATAGTGTCTTTATATGTATTCGGCGTCACGCTCATTGTGTATGTTTGGCGCAGTGCTAATGACGGACTTGTCCCCAGGATCTAATCAGGTGGAATATACTCGTATGTGCAATCCACTGCTGGCTGTTACCACATTTGTAAGGTCATAGTTTTGGAAGCATATCTGTAAATATTCTGAACATAATTTGGGGGGCAGTTTGTGGACTATATAATTACAACGTGCATGATATTGATAAGCAGGATGCCGTACGTTCAAAACATATACATGTATAGTGTTATATGTGTTAATACAAAAATTAAACCAATTTTGCTATATGGGGCAGAAGTTTGGGGGTTTTCTCGGTTGGAAGCATTGGAAAAGGTTGGAAAAGTCTTGGGAGTTAAATTAAATACCCCAAATGTGATGATCTATGGTGAATGCGGTCACTTCCCATTTTATCTAGAAGCACATATAAAAGTTATCAAATACTGGGTAAAGCTCTTGAATATGCCTGCATCAAGATTTCCTAAGGAATGTTATAACATGATGTATTTGTTTGACACCAAAGGAAAATCAAATTGGGTAACGAATGTTAGAAATTTACTAAATCATTGTGGTTTTAGTGATGTATTTTTGTCACAAAAGATTACCTGCCCAAAGTCATTTTATAATGCTTTATTGCAAAGATTAAAAGATATGTACATTCAGACCTGGAACTCATCTTTAATACAGTCGCCCAAATCCACTTTTTACAGTACTTTCAAATCTTTTTTCCATACAGAGCAATACCTACACGATATTAATCTTAGAAAATTCCACGTTTCATTATCCAAATTTAGATGCTCTTCACATGATCTTATGATCGAGAAGGGCAGATATTATAATATTCCAAGAGAAATCAGATTGTGCAAATTTTGTGCACTAAATGTAATTGAAGATGAGTTCCACTTTTTGCTGGTATGTCCTTACTATGCTGATTTAAGGACAAAATACCTACCACAATATTACTATTCACATCCTACCATGTTTAAATTTAATTTGATAATGAACTCTAATAATATAACTTATATTCGAAAACTTGGTATGTATATCCACCATGCTTTTGAACAAAAAAAATAACGTTTGCAAACATTGTGATTGTATGCCATTATTGTTTTTATATTTTGTACCATGTGGCCTCTTTAGTAATGGAATAAAGAGATTTGACATGTGTTAAGGTTGAATTGGTGTCTCTCCAGTAGTGTGTATTCCTTTACGTAATGAGATATTTAATGCTGTTTTGGACGCAAATGTTAAAATATTAATGACGATGGTGTCCGCACGGGAAAGCCACATTTGGAAAATACCAATTGTCGTTAAAAGCCACATTTCAAGTACAAACCTCGGTGCCGCGAATCGCCGCGAAAGCCACACTGAGTAGGGGAATCAATACCGTTGTTTCAAATAAGCGTCAACCATTGATCACAATGGATTAAAATTGTTTTAGTGACTTTCCTTTGTTTGTTAACATCGTTGATGTTTTTACTTAACATTTTGGGCGGTGGGGTAGCCTAGTGGTTAAAGCGTTCGCTCGTCACGTCGAAGACCCGGTTCGATTCCCCATATGGGTACAATGTGTGAAGCCCATTTCTGGTGTCCCCCGCCGTGATATTGCTGGAATATTGCTAAAAAGCGGCGTAAAACCATACTCACTCACTCATTACTGAACATATCAGAACATTAATTAATTAATTAATGTATTTTGTTCTTTAATCTTGCATTCTGTGCTCTTATTGTAGATTGTATTATCTTAATTCCTATGTATTGAATCTGTTCTGAGATAAAAGGATACATGCTAGTGGGTCATTCTTTGGAAAAAGTCAATTTCAGCTTTTGCTCTTATGAAAAATATATTTCTATTTTTTTGGTATTTTTTTATGTCTTCATGTAAACTACTTTGGTTTGTATGATTGATAAACTGCATCAGCTGAGAAGTTTGGACAAGAATTTTCCATAAAATTTATTCTGACGTTTCAACTTCAAATCAAAATGTATTTACCGCAACTGCGCCAAAAATACAGATATTGGAACAATCTAGCGATAGATTTGGCTTAAAATCAGCTATGAAATGGGAATAGTTGTTAGGGGTCACACATGTGTCTGTTAGTATGTATATTTGTGCAATAAACGGTTATTCTTCTTAATTGTTGTGGGTTTTTTTTAGTTTTTAGCATGAATATAAACATAATAACTAAGGTAACAATAGCTCTTATCTCAAATAGTTTCAGAAAAGGATAATTCACTGAATTCGTTTGACCCTCCCATAAGTTAAAATGCTTCAAAGAAATAATTGGTTGTATTATCATGAATAATTCGTAAGATGTGTTTGAGTATCAACGTGATGCAGCCAGTTTGCGTGATCTGGACTTTTCTCCACGAACAATTTTCTCACGAACTGGATTTCTAGATTTTACAGAATGAATATTTCAATATTTGAAACCCATTATTTACGGTAACATGGATTAGCTAAAAGCGCATAGCCGGGAGAGCCACATTCATACGATCACTCAACCATGCCCATTGCCGGTTGAGCCACACCAGTTTCAACTCTGTTTTTCCAGAGACCATATCTTTTCTTAATGTGGCTTTCCCGGGCTATAACGATGACGTTCTGATTAATGACTGTGGACCTGTCAAGTTATTCATACCGTTGACAGGTTAAGTAAATAATTAGTTGTATTAGACATGATGTGGTGTGACACTACTGGACGGTGGAATGACGTGTCATGGTGTTATACAACAGTGATGTATGGTCCAGTCCAGATGACCTCACTCAGTGTAGAATGCAAATGAGTGAATTGATGGGTCGCCACTTAACGCTGTCATAATTCAACCAGCGCCAAGTGAAATAAATGCGACACAACACCGATCTTCAGTTATATAATATGAACTGTTACATTTATTGAGTATCATGGTTCTTTTTAATGAAAATTGTTTGACCTTCTCGTTGTTAGCAACATGCAGAAGGCCATGATTGACACCTACTAGAGTTACCTTCCAACCTAGCCGTGCTGAGTAACTATTTATATATTGGACATCTGAACTTGTAATCTATCTTAAATGAAACAGTATTTTGTTTGTTGCCTGTTATAAATATGTATTCAAAAACACATAGCCTACGTTTGCAAAGAAACACCGTATTAATGTTAAAACAATGGAACGGGTTTAATGTTGGTAGGTCCACAGATAATGTTTTACAAAACCTGGCACAATACAATTTTAAACAGCCACTGCATAGCCTGTCAACAACGTTTGGCCATGGTCTGATGGTTTTCATACGTGACCTCATTCTCCGGAAAAAGATAGTCACGTGACATGCTATGTGAAAGGCGCGGCGTATAACACCGAAGGCCTAGCGTTTCTTAACGCTGTCACATTGTTGAGTACAGGAACATATAGAGTCACAGCTACCTCCATCATGTCGTCTGGGCTGAGGATAGGACACGGGATTGTCTCGGGACTCTCCATTATCTCGGGTGAGTCCATGTTAGGATCTTGTTTAAATGTATCCACGTTGAATGTGTTCAGTTTTCAAACACCTGCCTGTCCGCGGTCCTCCATCTTCCACGATCTATTGATTCAATGTACAAACTCACGTGACGTCACGGCCTCAGGTATACCGTCTTCGTTCAACCGTCTATCGAACACGTCCCTGTTGAATAGGGCAGGACGGTAATACTGTCTGTTAAGAATGACAAGCACATAAGTTGTATTTCGGGTTTCCGTGTTATTTCCAATCCGCTGACAGAGATCAGCTTAATTGTGTAGTTTTCAAAAAGACGTGCAAACAGGTATTTCGTTTACTATACGGTCCCCTGTTTGTCAACCCGAGCGCAAATAGGCTTGTGTCTGTTTACAGCGTTAATCCTTCCCGTATTCATTACAAGGCTGTAATAGTCTATTGAATTCTAAATGTCGTGCAGGAATGTGTATTTGTTAGTAGTAAATGCCAAAGATTATATCTTTACTAGACAAAATCTGTCAGAAGGAAAACTTCAGTGAGTATTTACCAGTTATACTGCCACTGTTCACAAGTTTAAACTTGTAACCATGACTACACTCGCCATGGTTATAACCTTTGACACATAGTAACATAAATACTGTTTGTATTTGCGCGTGAAGTCAGACCTGTCACGTGGCAGTACATCACCCAGGGTAGTATGTACACAAGGTTCATATCGGAAAGCCGTCTGCACTGAAATTGACTGGTATTTTTCAAGTTTGACTTTAGATATCTCAGAGGTGACTTTGTCTACTTTTTTTCACTGACGTGATTGTAAATATCCCTGTTGGGATACGGATAAGAATGTAACCCCCCAGCAACTCATTATATACGTAGAATACCCGTGAAGATCCGGGTTAGAAGGAAATTGGTCTTCGGTAACCCATTCTTGTCGGAAGAGGCGACTAACGAGATCGGGTGGTCAAGCTCGCTGACCTGGTTGACACATGACATCATGATGTTGATCACTGGATTGTCTGGTCCATACTCGATTCTGTACAGACCACTGTCATATAAGTAAGGCTTTAAATAGTGAGTGAGTTTAATTTTACGCAGCACTCAGCAATATTCCAGCTACATGGCGGCGAGGCTTTAAATAAAAGAAAAACATTCAACAAATAACATGTTTTCGTAATCTAAGAACATCGTTTAGTTGAGTGAGTCAGCAGACAAGTTGAACCCCATGCTGCTTGGTATCAGATGTCTGTTATGTCGGAATAGAGTGAGATGAAATTCCAATGTCTTGTGAAAATCCAAAGCACATCGGAGTCTGGCATGACAAAGGGCCGCAACTCTACATAGTGAAGTACAGCGCTTTAAACAACTATACTGGTGTCCCCCGCCGTGATATTGCTGGAATATTGCTAAAGGCGGCGTAAAACTAAACTCAGTCAGTCAGTAAACAACTATATTGGCCGTGCCACCAACTCCAGCGGTGACCTCAATGACATATAATCAAAGGTTACACACAGGGAGTGATAAAATTCATTCAAGTAAATTTATGGTACATCTTCCCCCAAATACGCATACCATGGTGTAACGTGTTTTCGGGGTAATAACGCAAAAGATGATCATGTAAATCATTGCGTATAAGTAGATTATCAAAACTGGAATTCCGTAATTAAATATCATCTCACCTTTCATAAATTTATTGTCAGAATATTCTGTCGTCCGCCGGTTTCCAATGCAGCGAACATTACGTGTCTGTCCGCCAGCGCGTGCGGAGAACCATGTGTTAAAGTTACCCCATTGGCACACGAGAGGTTCGTCTAGTTACAACACGGTTTGTCCTGGCTTTTGATTGACAGGCGTAGTGCACCCTGTCAATCAAAAGCCAGAACAAATCAAAGTTGCAACTAGACGAACCTCGAGTCGTGGGTGGGGTAACAGACTTGGGTACCATGAGATTTCGGCGGTGTGTTTAAAACAAAGTGGCGGGGAAATGAGTGCACCATATGACATCATGAATATCACGTCATACGCGCCATCTTAGGTCGTTCAAGTTTTCAAAAATTAATTCTCAACCATGGAGGACGTGGAAACAACGTTCATACCCAGCAGTGATAGTGTGAATGAGTGGAATGATGAAATTGATGATATTACACTTTCCCAAGTTGGTGAGGCGATGGAGTTGAATTTAAAGTTTGAGGACCTAACTTTATCCCACTCTTTGGACATTTACGAAGTGAGTGGAAGCGACCAAATTGACCCGGATGTTGCATTATTTGATCTTCAATTCGACCCGTTTTCTGAAGAAAACAGGCCTGATGACATTACTAATCCTGTTGATCCACCGGCTCAAACTGAACGATTTGCGAAAATCGTATCAGAAGACGATATTTTGCAACGCATAGCTGATGCTGAATGTAAGAACACTCGAAATAACACGAAGTGGGCGATGCGTGTTTTCGACCAATGGTGAGGATCCCGACAAGATATTTGTGTGCCAGAGATCAAAGACTTTACATCCGTCGATGTAAAAACAACTGTCTGTCCAGATTTGTGTTAAATTTGTCAACATTGTACTTTGTTTTTTTATGTTCTACAATGTACGTATCTCAACTTCCTTCTTTGCGAAACCTGTAAACGATGACGTCATAGTTTCGGCACACGAAAGGGCGGAGCAAGCATTATCCAGTGAGAATCAGTAGGGGCGAAACCATGTAGTAACTAGCAGGTTACAACATGGGCAACATCAAAGAGACGGCCGCAAAGCCATGGTACCATTACATATTCTTTCCTCAACATTGTTAAACTTGTTATACATTGTTTTTTTGTAAGTGCACATGTAAGTGTATATATACATATATATATTACCCACGTGGTCAACGTACGGGTAGTTGCATACTAATCTCGTACGTCACACGAGTGTCGTATCGCGTTGACCTGTGTCGTAACGACTTGACCTGAGATTCTAACGATTTGATTGGATAACCGATGACCTCTCAGTTAGGTCACATTGTGACGTAACTATTTTTTCATTCATAACAAACACGTGAATCCATTCATTCTACAACTTAAATGCATTGTGGGAATGTAAACATCGCGAACGTTGTCGCTGTTTAACTGTGAGTCGAACTGAGACATTATACCCGTCGAAAAACATAAACGCAATGTTTCCACCAGTGATGTTAGCCGAAAGAAGCAACTGGAAACCAAGAAACGAGGTGCTACGGAGTAGTTTACTGTACGACAACTGACATGCATCGTGACGTCGGTTACCAAGGCAGTGACGTCATTACAGTGACGTCATGCAAATATTGTACTACAGTACAAAACTCTTCCGCAACCTCTTTATGAAACCGGTTTCGGTTTGAAACCAAAATATTAACAAAAATACGCTATTTTGTCAATTTAATGCATGTAAGACGTGGGTAATAAATAAAATACCACACTCGGTCTCATTACATACGAATTATACGAAACTCGTGACCTTCCTATGTTATCTGACGAAACTCGTGACCTTCCTATGTTATCTGACCTCGCTTTCGCTCGGTCAGATACCATAGGAAGGACACTCGTTTCGTATAATTCGTATGTAATGAGACCTCGTGTAGTATTCTCTATATATCTCACCCTTATACCCTACCATTCACCCGACGAAGGAGCCTGCATACACTCGAAACGTCGTGCTGTTCAAAATAAAGGAGTTGACATCCATGAAATCTTGCTTTTCCTAAATTGAAATTGCACTTCACACCCTTGTTGATTACCTGGCTGTTCTGCCAGTAATTGGTCCTCCCTCCTAAGAAATAGTGAAACGTAACAGCAAAATAATGATCGTTTGTTAAACTTTTTTATTCGGGTGTCCAAAATTGTGAGACAAATCATCAGAGTTGGTCTGTCGATTTCCTGTGACTGTGCAAAATTTGGTTTTGTTGCAATTATTACATTTTGTGTTAGTGAGTAATTCATCGGTCCAAAATGAGGTCAAACGGACTATAGTGGTGTTATTATCTGTGATTATTAGGGACGTATAAATATATAGAATTGCTATGCCATCGTCCTATGCAATTTATTACGTCGATGAAATATGGCGGACGTGTTTGATATTATATCGGCAAGGTCGTGTTTTGTACTATCACATCACTATTTGTACAAAACAGATTTTTAAACCCGTTGTCATCTTGATATTGTTGTTGCAGGTCTCTCCATGGTGCTCATTATATACTTCCTCAACGAGCTGATAGAGCGGGCCAACTACGAGGCCAGGGAACATAAAGTCACCCCCTACAGTTTCAATGGGTATGCCCCGTATGCCGCGGCCGACTCGCCTGTCTACATCGTTGGCGTGGTGGTAGGTGTTGGGTGACCCCACTTGTTTCCTCACTGTCGCATCGTATTTAAAGCATCCAGCATTAAATGTGCATAGAATATATTAATTACCCTCCAACATAACAATCGCTGGCAATGTAGAAGTGTTCCATGCGCTCGCTTGGCACAAGGTTTCATTCTCATTCTAGTTTATTGTTGAACCCATTCTTCATGCTCCCTGCTGTTATTGGGGTGGGATGGCGCTGAAGGCAGCTTTCAGTTCAGCAAATGTTAAATCCGGATATTGATTATTTCTTTGTTGCCATAGTTACATTAAGGATGATAATATGTAATAACTAATTCACTCTTTTCTTGTATTTCCAGTACATTATTTGCGGCGTGATCGGTGTCATAGCAACATTCATAAATGGGAAGACGTTTGTGAGTATCTGTATTGACGCCATGTTTCTATAGTATACGGTGGACTAGCCAGTCGTTCATAGCATCACAGTGACACTGCAGAGGTGTCTCCCTGAACAGTGCAAGGATCCGCTAGTGATACGATTGCTTGTTGTTCCGTAACTTTGATGGTCCGACTCTGTGAATTGTCTGACACAGTCTCACGGAATCCCGACTTGGTCTCACATTCTGTATGCCTGTGAAGATGTAGGCAGGACTGGTCTTCAGAACCTGTGCTTGTCTGAAGAGGCGCTGGTCAGGTCGCTGACTTGGTTGATGCATGTCAACGTTCTCCAATTGCGTAGATCGATTCGATGTTCGTGACGTCAGTCACCGTGTTGTCTGGTCCACGCTTGATTATTTACCAAATGCCCCACCCCCAACCCCAACCCCACCACCATTTACCTGGAATATTGCTGAGTGCGGCGTGTCACAACAAACAATTAAAATATAATGATTTTGAAAAAATATTTCAACAGAAAACGAACAAATAACAGTCACTGTAACCACAATCTCGTGGACTAAAATATTACAATTCAGTTTGAGATGATATGACAGAACTGTCTTTTAGAGCAGTGCTCAACCAGCACATTACTGCGACATTCATTCTGGACTTGACAAGAAAGGCGTCAAGGATAGGACAGTCCACAGACGATGCCTTGTTATAGGCGGGATGTAACTACTGCTGGGAGGACAGGTTGTCGAGGTCCTGCTGGCTTCATGTGGTATATGTAGGCATACAACACTGTGTCCCAAGTTGCAGGGACCTATGTGCATACTTCGACATATCCGAGGTTCGAGACAACCACAAAATAATGAAAAAATAAGGAATACGTAGGGAGCCAGCGTTTACTTCGAGACAATCGTATGTTCGACACTTGAACGTTCGATATAACAGTGTGAGCTTCCATACCTTTAGGCCCAAACGGATATGTATTATTGGCTTAGCGTTCGGGAGTACAACTTCCGGGTCATTTCAGTTATAGCTGTGATAGCAGATATGGTTAATTATAAAGGCGGACTTGGAGTTATTACAGTGCATATATTTCTTCATACATTTTTAAATTTTTCACAAATTATTCATAACAAAGAAAATTCGTATAGTGTGTCTTGTTTATAGCCCCGCATGTCAAGCGCAGTAGTAGGCAATTAGCAAACGCATCCACGCTAACCTTAAACTAATTAATCAAAGATGAAGCTAGCGAGCTGTGTCGGCTCCGGCCTTTCTTCTCGGGTACATCCCTTGGTCAAGCACAGATAAGTAGTTCCATCCCAGCAGGAGCATGTCTACCACCAACTAAGTCGTAATCGAAAATCAACTTTTGTTGAACAAGATCGAGATTACCATCATGCCATCCTCTTTGTCCTGACACAAATGCCATGGTCAAGCGCTGACAGATATTTTGTTAAGCAGCTGGCGCAAGCTGACCGTGGCTACACCATAAAGAAAATCAAACCTTGTTAGGTAATCATCTTCTTACCACCTACCTCGTGTAGTAAACCTTATCAGATAACGCATATGGAAACTTCAACTTTATAGAAACTTGATAATGACAAACGAGTAGAGCTATGGGGTATAAAATCCTGGGTTCTTCCATCTCAGGCACGCTTGCTTGAATAAACCCTGAATCTCACAGCTCTGCCTCCTTTCTTGTTTCAAGGTACGAAACATTTAAACTTTATTATTGTTGATGTTTCACTTGTTATTTCTTTGTAATTATCGTCTAGAATATGTTAGAGTTAGGTTTGAAACATTCCTACGATATTGTAGCACTTTTTAAATACCTATCATTGTAAATGCTAGTTCTAGAAAACCGATAATTCTTAGGCACTATCCAGGGATATTTATTTATGCACATTGCGTCGTGGGCTCCTCAAGTTTTATGTTTTTCATGTACAAACGAATATTTCTTTTCTATGTTTCGACACACATGTGTGTATTCCCAGTCCGTGTCTAGTTTCATTCATGTTTGCGTGTTAGATCTGTATATGCAGGTTAGATTCCCGTTTAGTAGCCTAGATTCTAGTAGCTTAGTCACAAAAACAGTTCCGCGAGTTTATACAATCATTTCCAGCAAAGATGAATTTATATGTAGGTCAGTTACTCTGTATTTTACAATAGTCCGCCGATCAAATAATATACGCGCTCACAGAATAGGTTACAACAGCCAACATTGTATTTTGATATTTCACCAACATAAGTATTTGAATAATGATATATTAAACGTTCCGTTCCGCACAGCAGTTAATGAACTATAGGCACTACATGCTGTAATTAAACTGTTGGGCGCTCCACTCAGTACTTGTTCTTTGCAATTATTGTTGATGATTAATTTATCCGTCAGGTTATGTTATTTATCAGTACCGTAGTTACCCAAGGATAGGTTGTGTTATTTGTATTATGTTTCTGTAAGCAGTTACCGTACATACCCTGTTGTACCACACATTGCTTATATTACCTGACTTAGATATAAACTGTATTAGGATATCATTGATTACTATTTCTATTATTGTATGTCATTATTATGTATGAATTGATGCAATTTGAATGTCATCCAAGACACTTGCTTGAATAAACCCTGGATCTCACAGCTCTGCCTCCTTTCTTGTTTCAAGGTTTCAAGGCTTGCTCCCTATAGCTAATTCCCCAAAATCTAGGCCTGACAGCACCTTTAGCACACCTAGTGCTAAAGGTCGTCCTAACGGACACAAAAAGAAAAGCTGTCTTAGAGTCAAAAAACGTGTGTCGGCCAGTGAATGAGTATCACATGTTTATTCTGACCTACTGTGTATATGGTATTTGTGTTTCTGTGTTACAGTATAAGGTTGAGGTGATAGTATGTGTCGTCACGCTGCTCATCATGGCGGGAATATTAATCGTCAGTATGATGGTCATTGGCGCATTCTCACCAATCAACATGAGCTTCTGTCAAAGCTTTGGCCGCTCTTGTGTATGCAGGTTGGTCAGATAGGTTTTGTAGCTTTGTCATAGGGCGAATATACTAACTAATGTTGTCACAGTATACTATCCTAACGAACATTGTCACATACTGAATATATACTCATGCCAATAATGGTTGTCACCCCTCTCCCCACCCCAACCCCCAACACTCCCCACCCCACATCCCTCTCCAATAAAAAAATTGAAGGGGGTGACAACCATTATTGGCATGAGTATATATACAAACAAATATTGTCAAGTGGATAATACACTAACGAATATGGTCATATTGTGAATATTTTCACGAATGCGAATATATTAACTGACATGTCATTTGTTGAACATACTAACGAATATTGTTATATTGCGAATATACTCAGGAATATTGTCATATGATGGATATATTAAACATGTTGACAGTCTACGAATATACTAAGGAATTTTGTTACATGTTGACTATATTTTATAAATATTGTCATACGTGAATATTCTTATGAATATTGTCACATGATGAATATTCAGAACTAGTGAATATGTGAATGTAAATATGAATAAGTGATATTGTCATGCGTCATTATAATGACGGGATTATGATGATCGAGACTATAGACGACCAGGAACCCACGCTCGGGTTATGAGTTTTGAAATTTGTTTCATTGCGGGTCATGGTATCCCATGCTCGATAACACAATCACTGGATTGCTGGGTCCAGGTAGGGACCATATATCTGAAATTGCTGTGTATGGCCTGACACAACAAATAGCATAATATTGTTGAAAAATCTTTTCTTAACTTCACAGCCAAATTATTCCCAACAACTGGCACTTTCCCTGCGAGGAACTGAACACGTTGTACGACATGGCTGTGGGTATCGTGGCTATGAATATTCTCGGTTTGGTCTGTACCTTGGCCGCTGCCGTCATCAGTGGCTTGGGAGGCTTTGGGAAAAAGGTGAGCCACGTCCGGTTTTAATATTCAGTGTACATGTATTCAACATAAAGAAGAAAATACAATGGTAAACATATACTAGCTTCAATGTGTAGATCCCTCCCTACAAGTGGCACCAGGACATGCGCCAATCAGCGCATTCTCTTGAACTCCGATATCTTACTTCAAATTGTTCCTTGTTCAATTGCATGGTATCATGATAGAGTATCGTGATGTGTGTAACTGATGTTTATGTCATGTAATGAAATCAAAGGTTGTAGCGGTCTAGACAGAGGACATTGCTGTCAGAAATGTGAAGCGAATAAGTGGATAAGTTATATATGTCAGATGTCAAGCTAATTTTAATTCATCAACTCTGAGCTATTACGTGAACGTTGCTATGTGAACATGTATTACTTCAGCGACCCAGGTTGGTCGCTAGAGATGACTCAGTGGAGCCGTTAGACAAGCCCGTCATGACTTCGTAATGGCTGTCTCCAATAGCCTGTCTCTGCTCCCAAAATCAATCACTGGATTGTCCAGGCCGCTCCATACCAAGGTGCGGCGTTACACAACAAATATTATTATGTCTTTTGTCTGTTTCCAGGAGGCTGCGGAGTCTTCAGATATGCCGATGAGGTCAAGGGACAGAACGAACAAAATATAATATGCGTCACCTTGACAACGGTCATACAGTTGCAGTGTCACCTTGACAACAACCATACAGTTGGAGTGTCACCTTGACAACAATCATACAGTTGGAGTGCCACCTTGACAACAATCATACAGTTGGAGTGTCACCTTGATAACAATTATACACTTGGAGTGTCACCTTGGCAACAATCATATAGTTGCAGTGTCACTTTGACAACAGTAATACTGTTATTTGGTCGAAAGGTGAAAGTTTGTAAACGATATTTACAAAACCAATGTTTGATGACACCCTGCGGCCCCATCACTAACAAGTTGAGACACCATGGAACTTACATTGTCCACGACTTCTACAACGACCTGCTGCTGTTACATGGCACGTACAACTTGACACTTGCTCTCTTTTTAGTGACAAAACTGAAGACATGAACCAATACATGATGCAAATACTGCATGTGTATTTGCATCATGTATTGGATCATGTCTTCTATTCTGTCACTAAAGGGAGAGAGTATTTACATACAGTATGTCTTCTATTTTGTTTTTCTATATATATATATATATGTTTCTAAAATGCTTCGCGAAAACACAATAGTTCCGGTCAAAACTGTATTACACTACCATGGAGGTAGAACACACGTTATTTTACCTGTATTTTTATATGTTATATTGTAATACTTCCTAGTGCTCGTGGCCACTCAATGGAACCATGCCTGATTGTTTTTATACTTTTATATCGTAAGGAATTTCTCTGGATTGAACTGCGTGTGTCAGCTGAATGGACTGGGACAGTGGAGCTACGATTGCCACGCCCAACATCAAAGGTTGATTCCCCAAATGGGTACACCGCGGACCTTAAATAACGTCTCCCGCTATTATAAGGTTGGAATGTTGCTTAAAACATCTTAAAACTCACCTCACAGACGCCTTCATACAAACTAGGTTATAATGTTGTATATTTCAAAATACAGTACATCGTTAGATCTGAGCACAATTCCTATCAGTACACGAGATGGGAGAAGTGGAGTGACATTTTATACATGGACTTTCCTTACAATATATGAGAATCTGAATATATGTGACCCAACAAATATATCTTGTTTTGGAATATCTAGAACTGACAACTGATTAGGCAAGCATACACAGCGAGAGTAGTGTCTTGAAATCTACCATCCCCTTTACCCCAACAAACAATCTTTTTGTATTTTTGTACATAGAGACATAGAGTTGTTACAATGAATGCATAATAGTGTATCATGATATGATCATCCAGTCACGAGAACACCCCGTGCTACCCACAACTTATCGTGTAGCCCCAACACCAACCTGATGAGTACTTGTTTGTGCGGGAAGAGGCGACCACATGGAACAGACTCGGACTGGGTTAACTGCTGCATGTTCTCGTCTATATAGTATTGTGTAGATTGATGCTCGTGTTGCCAATCACTCGAATGTCTGGTCTAGACTCGATACCTTTATGACTACCGTCACATCTGGAACAGTCCTAAATGCGACAATAAGCAATAAACTACCGATTTCACTTATTTAATCCCCAAAGAATCTATTCAATTCCATTGTAAACTCAGTCCTGATCCACGTATCAACCACCCAGTGAGGATATAAACAGTTTTGTGAAATAGTATTATTATGGAGTACAGCTGTTCATGTTTATAACAGATCAATATGTGTTTGTTGCTTAACGCCGCATCCAGTACAACCCCAGTTGGCAGCTTGTATCGTAGAAAAGGCAGTGAGTCACTACACTAATGTTAGACCGTCCAGGTGTGGATGGATTTATATATGGTGCTACTTGTTGATACGTTCGTGTGTATTTGTATTCCTGATTCATGTAAACTGTTGAAGCAATAAATACACAAATAGAAGAAGGTTTTGCTACTCTCGTTGTAAGCGTGGACACCATAAGAGCATGTTATCGCGGGTCGCTGTGCCGTTCTTTACAAGGAAACGGTCTGAGTGACGTGTCAGGCCGTCATGTAAATGCTCAATAGCTATCCAGATCTACACTTATAGCACTACCAGTGGCAGATGCAAGCCAGACCGACACCTATAGCACTGCCAGTGGCAGATGCAAGCCAATCCGACACTTATAGCACTACCAGTGGCAGATGCAAGCCAATACGACACATATAGCACTACCAGTGGCAGATGCAAGCCAATCCGACACCTATAGCACTACCAGTGGCAGATGCAAGCCAATCCGACACTTATAGCACTACCGGTAGCAGATACAAGCCAGACCGACACCTATAGCACTGCCAGTGGCAGATGCAAGCCAATCCGACACTTATAGCACTACCGGTAGCAGATACAAGCGAGACCGACACCTATAGCACTACCAGTGGCAGATGCAAGCCAATCCGACACCTATAGCCCCACCAGTGGCAGATACAAGCCAATCCAACACTTATAGCACTACCGGTAGCAGAAACAAGCCAATCCAACACATATAGCACTACCAGTGGTAGATGCAAGCCAATCCGACACATATAGCACTACCGGTAGCAGATACAAGCCAGACCGACACATATAGCACTGCCAGTGGCAGATGCAAGCCAATCCGACACCTATAGCACTACCGGTAGCAGATACAAGCCAGACCGACACCTATAGCACTACCAGTGGCAGATGCAAGCCAATCCGACACTTATAGCACTACCGGTAGCAGATACAAGCAAATCCAACACCTATTGCACTACCGGTAGCAGATACAAGCCAATCCGACACATATAGCACTACCGGTGGCAGATGCAAGCCAATCCAACACCTATAGCACTACCGGTAGCAGATACAAGCCAGACCGACACCTATAGCACTACCAGTGGCAGATGCAAGCCAATACGACACCTATAGCACTACCGGTAGCAGATACAAGCCAGACCGACACCTATAGCACTGCCAGTGGCAGATGCAAGCCAGACCGACACCTATAGCACTGCCAGTGGCAGATGCAAGCCAATCCGACACTTATAGCACTACCGGTAGCAGATACAAGCCAATCCAACACATATACGCACTACCAGTGGCAGATGCAGATGCAAACCAATACGACACCTATAGCACTACCGGTAGCAGATACAAGCCAGGCCGACACCTATAGCACTACCAGTGGCAGATGCAAGCCAGGCCGACACTTATAGCACTACCGGTAGCAGATGAAAGCCAATACGACACCTATAGCACTACCGGTAGCAGATACAAGCCAGACCGACACCTATAGCACTGCCAGTGGCAGATGCAAGCCAGACCGACACCTATAGCACTGCCAGTGGCAGATGCAAGCCAATCCGACACTTATAGCACTACCGGTAGCAGATACAAGCCAATCCAACACATATAGCACTACCAGTGGCAGATGCAAGCCAATACGACACCTATAGCACTACCGGTAGCAGATACAAGCCAGGCCGACACCTATAGCACTACCAGTGGCAGATGCAAGCCAGGCCGACACTTATAGCACTACCGGTAGCAGATACAAGCCAATCCAACACCTATAGCACTACCAGTGGCAGATGCAAGCCAATCCAACACCTATAGCACTACCGGTAGCAGATACAAGCCAGGCCGACACTTATAGCACTACCAGTAGCAGATACAAGCCAGACCGACACATAGAACAGCACCAGTTGCAGATACAGTGCAAGCGGACACATAGCACTGGAAGATGCAACGCAGGAAAACTCCCTAAGGTCACAAACTGTATAAAACACATCTTCTTTTGAAAAAATGGTTTTAATGGATGAGTACATACAATGATATAAAAACAGATCACAGGATTTTGAGCGTTGGTAGGGACTTCCTGATTTGTGGTTTACACATCTTTGAAACCATGTATTGAGACCGTTCTGTACATGATATAAAATGTGCTTCATGACGTAAAGGAATAGAGTGAGAACGTACTGAGGTCATCTGTACACATAACCACTGTTTTGCCTTAAGTCAGAGAGAGTATTGTTACAGTAGGCAGAATATTCGTGGGATAATCGTTCATATTTTTTTATCAAAATATTACCTGTATAAAAATATGTACATGAAACTTTGGCAACCAGAATTTTATTGACGTTAGTGGTAGGTTGTTTATCATCCAAAACCCTCCACGGGAGTTACAGCTTCTGTTCACCTGGGCCGTATTTCTCATATCGTAATACCATTGGCCCAAGCAAAGGGAGCCGGGAACCATATAGCTTAGGTGGGATATAAGTTATATCTCATCACAATGGCGTCACATTTCATGACCTCAATACTTTCTCTCCCCATGAATCTGCTTCGCTGTACTTTTACACTCAAGTAACTGTTTCTGTATACAAACTATAAACGTTGGGAGAATGATTTTGGGTAATGGAATCTAACCTTCACGTCTCACATTCGTCAATACAATGTATATGTTTAAAACCCCTTGAGAAGATTTGGAGCTTTAAAGTTATATTGACTCAGGTTGACATTTGATATTCACTGTGTATGTACCGAAGTATAATTAGGCCTCTCATAGCAGGCTACACTGAAGAACGTCCTCCTTGCAGCAAGGGGTACTGGCCCCAGTCTACCCTGGACTCTACCATAACATACAAGGAAGGAATCACCGGCATCGTCAACAGTACTGGTTACATTAACCATTGAGCTAAGCTTTGGAATCATATCGACGGGAATAGGGCTCTTGTCGAGAATGCCGGTCTTCGTCGAAGGCCATGTTGGTCATGTATACCTCTTGACTCCGGGATTTGGAGGATATGCTGGAACTTGATTTGAAAGTCTGGAAACAGGGAGGAATGCATGTTGTTTTATGTCGATTTTAATCTCAACTGTATTTTTAATCAATATATTGATATTGAATTTTAACATTAACTACATCATAAAGAAATTATATATCTGTGTATGAGAAGTCCAATACAAGTAGGGAAATAAGCTGTACATCTGAACCCAAGGGTAAGTCGATTATCAGGTGTGTAGCTGAACCCCAGTATACCTGTGTGTACAGCTGTGTACCTTGGTCCCTATGTAAGTAGGCATATAGCTGTATGAACCCCAAGGCTCATACCTGTAGCAGGGTTAGTGTCATATTCAGACCGACACAAAAGCTCCACACACTGCAAATCCAAGCCAGGCCAACAAGTATAGCAACAGAAGTGGCAAATGTACGTCAGGCCGACACATAGTAACATCATTGGCAGATGCATGTCAGGCCGTCACATAAGCACCAGAAGTGGCAGATTTAAGTCAGGCCGACACATGGTATTATCATTGGCTGATACACAGTCAGGCCGACACATAAGCAACACCAGTGGCAGATTCAAGACAGGCCGACAAGTATAGCACCTAATGACAAATATAAATCAGGCCGACACATAGTACCACCACTGACTGATGCAAGTCAGGCCGACACTTTGAGCGGCATTGCCAATTGCAAATGCAGGACAGGCTGGTGGGTTATAAACTCTTGAAAACACATTTCTATTTAAATGATTTTAATGGATGAGTAAATACAATGAAATAAAGTCAGATCATAGCATATTTGAGTGTCAAGATTTGTAGCTTGTGGTGTGGACGAACCACATCTACATATTGCCAAACCTCCTATACACACTGCAGACCGTTCTCTGCACTGTTTAAAACATGACATTAACTTAAATGCAAAAAGTAAAGACACCGAGTACAAAAGTACGCGGATGTTACAAATAATACGTACATGGGTCGTCTCCAATAATTACAAAAACAAACAGTCCGGTTTAGAAAAGGTCCCCAGTCACCTACGCTTGTGGTAAGAGAGTACTAAACGATCGGGCGGTAATGGCATGGTGACCTGGTTGATTGTGTGTCATCGTATGTCGTCGGCGAGGATCGTTTCTCACAACATCAACCACTGCTTTGTCTCCTCCGGACAATAGTTTCAGTTCACTGGCGTTTAGCTGGAAGATGCGGCGAATGCAGTGTTTAACAAACACATTGAAATAAAATAGACAGTCGTTCGATCTCACACACCAGAGATTGAGATGCGTGTAAAAGTTACCGCGGTTAGTGAAGATAAGGTGATAACGGGGCAATAGGGACTGTATTCTCACTGGGACAACATCGCCGTGCTTTGCAGACTATTGTGACGGGACAATCCAATGACTTCACCAATCCCTCGGTTACTCAAGCAGGGGTGCTTTCCAAGCCACAGATCACTTAGAGTATGCAAAATATCTCTCGTCCGAGATATGCAACTGCTGGGAGCATTTGCCCTTCGAAACTGGGGGAGCGGCTACCGTCTGTATAGGAGCAGACTAAGGATGCTGGGATAATTTTGACCATTTCCCGGTTAATCTAGTCAAGAATATTTTGTTCTGCTGCCAAACCCAAAATTCGTTTGAGAACGAAGCGACCTCAGACAGCGAATGGCACGATTGTAAGCGTGGACATTGCTTGCAAGGGGACTTGCTGTTTGCAACGATTGATCTTACTCAAGAAAAACTGGTTGTTGAAAAAAAGACCATTGCTGGCTGATAGATATACTCTTATATTGTGTGTGAGCCTCTTTACTAAAAAAAGTATCTTGAATGATAGACAGAATCCTGCCTGGTGGCTCGTGTACACAGGCTCACATACAGGGACCATGCACCACTTAACCGCAATTGGCAGCCCAATTACGACCGATCCAACAACAAACGAGGGGGTACTGGGGATCTTTCTTGTCTGAATTCTGCATTGACTATGGGGATACCGCGATCTTGAACGGTATTCGTAACAGTAACACTATTCGTGCATTTCAAGCTAAGCTTTTGAGTCATATCGACGGGAGTATGGCTCTGGTCCAGAGAGAGACTGGTCTTCGTCATAGATTACGTTGCTCATGTTTACCTCTTTGCTCCGAGATTTGGATATGCTGGAACTGGATTTAAACTCCTGGAAACAGAAAGGAAAGAATGTTGTAGAATTTCGAATTTAATCTCAACTGTATCGTCAAACTGGCATTATTCAAGTGAATCTTCATAGCCACCCAAATACATTGATACATAAACAGATGTGTATATGGATACTGAACGTCAGTGCAAAATAATGTCTTGACTATATTTTTAAACACAGTCCATCTGATGTAAATGTCAAAATAGGGGTGAAAATTGTATGAATGGACCACTGAAATTCGGTGATGACACCAATATCAGAACTCCAGCACTGGTATGCATACTGAAATATTTTAACACCAAAACAATTCATCAGGATGCCTACAGCTGTATATGAACCCCAAAACAAGGATGCTTACAACTGTATATGAATCCCAAAACAAGGATGCTTACAGCTGTATATGAACCCCCCAAAAGGATGCTTACAGCTGTATATGAACCCCAAAACAAGTATGCCTACAGCTGTATATGAACCCCAATACAATGATACCTACAGCTGTATATGAACCCCAAAACAATAAGCCTACAGCTGTATATGAACCCCAAAACAAGCATACTTACAGCTGTATATGAACCCCCAAACAAGCATGCCTACAGCTGTATATGAACCCCAATACAAGGACGCCTACAGCTGTATATGAACCCCAAACAAGGATGCTTTGCAGCTGTATATGAACCCTAAACAAAGATGCTTGCAGCTGTAGGTGAACCCCAATACAAGGATACTTACAGCTGTATATGAACCCCAAAACAAGCATACGTACAGCTGTATATGAACCCCAAACAAGGATGCCTACAGCTGTATATGAACCCCAATACAAGGACGCCTACAGCTGTATATGAACCCCAAACAAGTATGCCTACAGCTGTATATGAACCCTAAACAAAGATGCTTGCAGCTGTAGGTGAACCCCAATACAAGGACGCCTACAGCTGTATATGCGCCCAACTGCAGGTACGTGCTGACTCACCTCCATGTAGAAGGACAGCATCCCACTCAGGATGGCTGCGGCTAGAGTTGACAGCCACCCAAACACGATCATAACCACGCTGCCGATAGCGGTGGCTCGGATGATGTCGATGTCCAGACAGGTATAGTTCAGGCTGCTGTACAGGACTGTGCTGTAAAACAAGGAGGTGAACCTGTGTAGATCAAGCTAACGGCACTTTGGATAGTAGTTCAGTTGTATCAGTGTCAACTCGTGTGGGATGATTGTCGTAGTGATGTACTTTTCAGACGTTTAAAATTTCGGTGAACCCCATGACAACAGGTATGGGGCTGTGAAATATAAATTGCTCAACGGGGTGAATCAAGGATTCGAAGCTAACACAAATAATTTTAAGCACTGTCATAAATAGCTCGGCGTTATATCGTGGATTTACACTGATAAAGTGGACATCGTTTAACATTTCTCATTTGGCCCGATTTAGGGTATAGATTTTCATAAACTGAACTATCACCTCCCGCGAGATTTTGGAATCCACAATTTTTTTTCAGAACCACTTGTAGGTGGTAAAGACACATACTTGTCCCTTTGGGGAAATGCTCGAGTTGCATGCACATCATATTCACAAGCAAGCTTTTTTGGGGGAAAGAGGCATTTTATAGCGTAATTTTTCAAGTGTTGTGGTTTTTAAATATAACAATGTGAATCATCTATGCACAAAATCACCCTACGCTTCAGTCTCTAAATTACCTAAATATGTGTTTTACATAACAATTTCGAAAACCACAAACAAAATGGTACTTGAGTTGAAGAGCGTTTACCCACCTGCACACACATGTGCCATATATGGTCTGGCAGCCTGTCGTGTCATACTCAGATGTGAAAAAACGCACCACTATGACACTAGCGATGAATACTCCGGTCATGGCCAGTAGACTCAGGACACACAGCACCAGCTGGATGATATACTGAAACATACCAGCTGGATGATATACTGAAACATATCGACTGGATAATATACTGAAACATACCAGCTGGATGATATACTGAAACATACCAGCTGGATGATATACTGAAACATACCAGCTAGATGATATACTGAAACATACCAGCTGGATGATATACTGAAACATACCAGCTGGATGATATACTGAAACATACCAGCTGGATGATATACTGAAACATACCAGCTGGATGATATACTGAAACATACCAGCTGGATGATATACTGAAACATACCAACTGGATAATATACTGAAACATACCAGTTAGATGATATACTGAAACATACCAGCTGGATGATATACTGAAACATACCAGTTAGATGATATACTGAAACATACCAACTGGATGATATACTGAAACATACCAACTGGATAATACACTGAAACATACCAACTGAATGATACACTGAAACCTACCTGTTTATTCCTTGTTAATCATTATTGCAATTGTGTCGAACCTCGCATAACTCGAAGTATTTACTTCGACACAAGTGAGTTCAACATTATAGTCCACATTGATGATATTTATGTACTTTGTTTTTGCTGACGTGCATATATACTTCCGGAAATTCTACCATTATTTCTTGATAATAACAAGATGGACTATTGGACGAGAAGTGATTATACTGTCTACTAGGCATAACACGGACGACTGTATCCTGTGGAGGTATAATGTGCCACCGGACAGACAGGGTAGGGGATATATTACACATGAGTTTCTGGAAACAATGTTGTCAACAAGAACCAGCCTATATCTGAAAGCTTCTGTTCAGTTTGTAACACAGTGGCATGTGGCATCTATGCTGTTACGGGCCAATGCTCCCAAGCCACAGGAAATATGGACTGACTGATTGCGTGAACGAATATCAAAATGTTCAGCGACCGATATACTATGTAATACCATATAGACTACGATATTTTAGTGCATTGATACTGTACAGTAATCCAATCAAACCCATATAATACAACTGTATTAGATTATGGCATAAATTCCGCATAGATACAAGGTGTATCATATGAATCTTAATGACATATAAATCCGTTTTATAATAACTCAAAAGGACAAGAGTGATAACTTGTTTTAAATGTGAACAAAGAAAATGCGATAATACAATGAAAGGAAGAGTCATCGATAAAATATGATCTTCAATCTTAATGCGTGATTCGGCATTACTTCCTGGT